>NC_046225.1:43738829-44039482 GCF_009819885.2 Catharus ustulatus
CATTTTAAGTTACATCAGGACAGTTGGATAATTCCTGCAAAATATCTTTGAAAAGTTCTATTTTCTTTATGCAAATACCATAACTGTGCCCCTTCCAAAAATGAAGATTCCTGAGGGAGAATTTCACTGGGGAATGCTGTAATAATTGCACAGAATAAGCCTTGTGTTTTCTGAAGCTGTGCTGAAGTTTTATGAGAAATTATGAGTCACGTTTTTTTTCTTAAATTGCTCTTATATCTGATCCTAGAACTGTAAAATGAAATCACATTTTCTCTGAATGATAAAAAAATGAAAATATTACTCTCTGTTCCTTTTTGCCTGGTGGATTTTTTGTATGGCCAGTTCTCTATTTTTCCATTCTTTCCAGACCACACCAACAGTACATAGTTTGCTATCTATGCTTGTTTTTGTTTTTTCTTCCTCCAGGGCATTCTGATGTTTGCAAGTGAAGAGGACAAAGGTTTTGTGCACACAGCATGATTATTCAGGAAGGTGTAGCACAGTCTCATTTTGAACTTGCCACTAGCAGCATCAGGTTAGATGAAGTAATCTGTGACCTATCAAAATGTACCTGACATCAGATTCAGCCTGCTCTGAAAGCTGATTCCTGCAAGGCTTTGATATTGAATCCTGGGATGGTATAGTGACAAGTTACTGCTCTGTCATGAGACAGCTATCTCTAGAAAAATCTGTGAGTAAAAAAAACCAATAAATGTCACTCTATTTGTTATCAGATTATACCATATCTAAAGCAAACACTGAATATGGTATATAGATTACTTGTTACTTGTCTGCCTTGAGCCTACTTCAGTCCACAGAAAGCAGGATGCATATAGTCAAAGTGAAGAGGCAAACCCAAGATATTCAATATCCTGGCAAAAGGAGACAATGGAGAAAAGGAACAGATATAAAAGTTAAGTGGTCAGATTACATTCAGTGGGGGGTAAAATTTTTGAAGAATAGGATCAGCTAAGTGCCAGAAATAAAAAGACTACAGTGGTTATAACCAGACAGTGGGAGATTCAGGGCTGGAGTGATAACAGAAAGCAGCAGAGACTGAAACGTGATAAAACTGAATGGATGAAATAGGATTAAGAGAGATATAAATAAATTAAATCAATTGAAACCCTTCTTTGCTTCTGCCATGCAATTATATACAGTGTTTTGCTTATCATGAAGCTCAGAAAATAGCATTTTCAACAAGCCATGTTTGTTCAAAAAAAAAAAAAAAAAAGACCAAAAATGTGACAAACAAACATATACCTGCATAAAGGGAAGATTTTTTGCAGTTCTCTTGATCTTTCTTGAAGCATTTTCCTCTCTCTAAAAGCCTCCCTGTGTCAAGATGAAGCAGCCATTCTGTGAAAGACATCACATTGTGCTGTTCAAATAAACTTTCTGGCAAGAAATTTCCCTGAAAAACCAACTTAATCAAGGGACCCTTTTGCTGTCTTATTGCAGGGCACATTTTTTGGTGGTTTTTTTTTTTTGTTGTTTGTTTTGTTTTTTGTTTTTTTTTGGCAAAGCATCTACAGGAAATCTTTCCATCGCATGGATAGTACTTATATATGTATTCTATATTTTTGATCTATTAGTTGTAGCACTAACAGATTCTGGTAGTGAGAGCAATCTCAACTAATATATCCAAGCGGGTAACAGTTATACGTAGTCTATATTTGTGATCTTGTATATAATCTCAAATAATTTTATGTGGTTGAATCAGCATGCAGTCAAAGTCAGTGTTATGTTATTAGTCATTTGAGAGAGACTAATGCCTCCCAAGTGCAGTTCAGCTACTTAGTTCCACAAGGACGGAATCTGGTAAAATAATTTTTAAATGCCTGGAGTTAGGTGAGAGAAATATCACTCAAAGTGCCCCAGAAAGAGAAGACAAAGTAACATGAATCTACTGTTAACAGTGGAATTATTTATCAACAAAAACTCTTGATGTCTTAATTTCAGGATACAGACTCAAATTTGTATTTGTGGCCTCTGTCCTTTATGAATTACAAATGTTCTGTACGGTGCTGGAGAAGCTAAATGCTATCCCAGCATTTAGGATAATAATAGGCTAAGTTAGAAGAAACAGAGAGAAAATTAGTGGTAAACTCTGCTTGGGATGTCTGTCTTTTATTAATAGCAGGTTTTAATTGCTGCAGCTGTGAGGGAAAACGGTTACCTGACAGTCAGCCCCAGAATCACCTAAAGTCTGGGAAATGTGGCCCCAGGAGTTTCCTTCTGATCACTAGAAGCACTTTATCTGATTGATGCTATCTAATGTCTTCAAAGAGGTCTGTTTCCAACAAATTTACTTTCTTATCATATTGATGCATATAATATGTATCAAGCACCAAGGAATGGAATATACTGGCTGGCATAGAAAAGCATAGTGGCAAGGGTTTCAGTAAGTTATCACACAATTTCAAAGCCAGCCTCAAGTGGCCTTTGCTATTATTTCATGCTTCCTAAAACTTATTGTTCCACGCTGATTTTTAATGCCCACTTAACCAGAAAATAAATATGATATCCAAGACAATAAATTACAAAAGCCTTAAAAAATAAAAAGGAAGCAAAAATTACATAAATCATGACAATTTGCTATTTCTTCACATTCTGAAAAGTTTATGATCTGAAGCTTGAACAATTTATACATCTCTAGGATATTAAGAAGGAATTAATAACTTTCTAGTGCTTTGCTAAAAGCTTTAGTTTTCCCTGAAATTTGGAGATAGTTGCAATTTTTTTATCTAATCAGTTAGGGTCCTTGCTTTGAAATTTAAATCCATCTTGCTGTTGGATATATTGTATTCTATTTGCTTATTACAGAAAAAGGTAGTTGAACTATCCAAAGAAAAGCCTGGATTGCTGTTCCAGTCTGTGTTACGTGCTCCTAATAAAGCAACTTCAAAGTTTTATCTATTTGACTGGAAGGAAAAAAAAAACCTAAAAAGACACAGATTTTAAGTCTGAATAAGGGAGAGTGATATTACATAGGAACATTGATTTGTTATGAGGAATAGGTAATTAAAGATTGCATTCTAAATTCATATTTTGTGAATTAAGAGGGCAAAATACAGCAGATATTGATCTCTGTACAGAGGCAAACAGCAGTTGCAAATACAAATGACTGTTTCACAACATGAAAGATGACCTAGGGAGCTCTACTTGGTATCAATATAAAACCAACAAAACTTCTACTGAACTAGATAAGCCTTAGAAAACAGATGTCTTTTAAGTAGTATTAGAGTCAGAAAGCCAGCCACTTGGGCACAGCCAAAAGCTGATGCAGGATTTGAGAAAGGGAAAAGCATCTGTCTTTAAGTCACTGGCTTATCTGGGATTGACAAAGGCCAGGTAATGGCTTGCTGCCAGCGAACCTACTCCACTGAGATGGGGAATGGGGCAGGTGGAACAAATCCCTCAGATTCTCTTGGACTTCTCCAGATTGCTACCAGGGACAACATTTTTTGTGCTACCCAAACAGCTAGAATCATTAGGACAGGGGTCAAAGAGTACAGTCAGGTCCCAAAACTGTGCTGCATCCCTTTTGGCATGCTTGGCAATATGTTGTTTGTACTAGAGAAGAGTTTTGACAGCCCTGCTCCCAGGTTGCTGCTGTTTAAGCATTCTGTTACTGTCTTGTATGGAGTTTGTGTGATCTATCAAGCCAAGAAGAAAACTTTTCAGTTGGTCCCTAGAAATACATATTACATTTATAATAATATTTAATTGTGTGTCTCATAACTAATATAATTAATAAATCTGAGCTTAGAGGAATATTAAAGTTGAATAAAAAATCTAAAGTATGAAAAAAAGAGAAAGACATAAGGCTGCAATACTCTAAAATAATAACGCAATAAAGAACTATCAAGAATATATTAAAATGAAAGATTTTTCAGGAAGGAAGAAATTTTTAAGGCAGTTAAACCAAATTATGTATTTGTCAAAATACATATTTTAGTAAAATCAATGTGTATGAAGTATTGCATAAACCCCAAGCTGTTTAAAAATGCTGTTTTATGAAGAAAAGCAACTAAAGAGTAATTAAATTGCCTATTATTAAGGATGCTTCAGAAAAATAAAAATCCATTTGAATGTCATTGTTACCAAATATGTGTCTTGCATACAAACTTTCCTAAATACAATGGAGAGCTATGATGTGTACAGAGCCCTGCAGCAAGTATGCACATTGTAATGGCTTCATGTCTTCACTCACTGAATTCCCGCATGACGTAGAGAAATCACTTTTTCTGTGCACCTTTCAGGTAAAAAATTAAAGACTTTGCAGCCTGTTCAAGAATTTGAGGTGACTGAGTTTGAGCAGTGATGTGAATCTGAAGTTTCCTAACTTACTGATGAGTGCCGTCAGTTTATGCACTCTGCAAATCAACCCATGTACTCTGCAGGTCGAATTATCATTTGCAATCTTATTTAGCCAAAGCAAACATTATTTGATGAATGATGTGCATTTGTCTTTCATAATTTCTGTGAGTGTTTCACTCATGAAGGACCTGAGATGCCTGTGCAGGTACCTTGGTCATTGCTTTTTCTTCAACAGAGGAGAGTTTGGCAGATGGGGTGAGATACCGGCGACATAAAACATGCAGGGAATAAGATTAGACCAAATTATAACCTGTTTTGTGAATATAGTTTCTGTTTTTGTCTCTTGGGTAACTAATTTAGCTGGGAAAACCCAGTAAGGATGTAGATCTCTGTGTGGTGAAACACAGCAACTTCTTGAGACTGACGGTAATGTGGTGAGCTAGAAAGTTCGCTCAGAAGACGTCGTTATGCACGAGGAGTTAGACCCCGCCCTCTCCATTGCGTTAGCCAATCACAGCTGTATCGAAGTTACTTAAGCCCGTGTTTGCCGAGAAATAAACGCATTTCACCGTCGACTGCATCAGTGTAGCGAGTGATTTGTCCGGCGACTGGGATTGTAAAAGTGTATGTGTGTGTGTTCGCCGTGGCCCGCTCTAACCAGGTCGCCACTTGCCTTCGTTTCCCCCCAACGAAGGCAACATAGTGGTGCCGAAACCCGGGATCGCCCCCAGGTGTTCGGGTGAGGGAATAGCCCCCGATACACGCGGCTGAGGGTGGTCCGGGTGACGGGACTCGCGCTGGAAGAGGTGGGCGGTCGAGGCAGCTGGATCTGACCCCGACGGTGAGGACGCTCACGTACCGCCAAGAAATGGATGCGCTTGGCAAGGTAGTTCCCCAATTGCATAGGCAATGTGGC
This sequence comes from Catharus ustulatus, assembly GCF_009819885.2. Taxonomy (NCBI): domain Eukaryota; kingdom Metazoa; phylum Chordata; class Aves; order Passeriformes; family Turdidae; genus Catharus; species Catharus ustulatus. The sequence continues at coordinate 43,744,069 of NC_046225.1, forward strand.
ATCCAATGCAAATTAAGGAATTTTGATTACGTAATCATGCAGTTGTTAAAATTGAGGGTGATAGACCGTACCACAGACACCCTGCATTCAGGGTGCTGGAGGGAGTGTACTAACGCCTGCGCTAACAACGTGATTGTCTCCAGCTCTGGTAAACATTTGGAGAGCTGGGGAGGAGTTGTGAGGACTCTGGAGGGAGTGTGGTTAAAACGGGAAACTTGGAGAGTGGCCCGGGACTGTTTAAAAATCACACCGAAAGTGGAGGTGGCCGCCACTCAGTCTGCGTCTGGTGATTGTGCGGGGTCGAAAACTGACAACCGCTCACGGCCCCAGTCCCTTATCTCAACCCCCGATCCAGCTACTAATCGGTCGCCAGAGTGCAAGAAAATATGTGAGCCTCAGGGCGTTTTCAAAGAGGCAAGCCCTGAAGAAGTTTTTAAAAAAAAAAAAAAAAAAAAACCCACGCTGCTCTACGCGTCACAAGATGGCGCCGAGTCTGAGGGTGAGGGGCGGGGCCAAGAGCTTTCTCGCGCCTCACACACGGGCAGTGACGAACATGAGGGGCCGTGGCGGGGCCGCGGGTGGAGGCTGCGGAAGCGCTGCTGCGGGAGCTGCTGAGGGAAGAGGCGCCGTCCCGCATTGCCGCCCTCGCCGAGGAGCTGTTCCAGGCGGCGGAGGGCATGTCTGAAGAGGATGGGAAGGTGGTGGAGGGAGAGCCTCCGGCTCCCTGCCCGTCGGGAGGAACGGGGGGGTGCCTCACACCCCACAGCCCTGGCCCAGGTTGGTGCCGCAGCTCCGTAAACACGAGCTGCTGCTGCTTCCCACCCTTCGTGGTGAAACCAAACCTGTAGCACTACTGAAACGTAAAGAAAAGAATTAATTTCTTCATCGTTCGCCCCAATAGCGTGGAAGTTCAAAATAAAGTGGGCAATGTTATTTTTAAAAGTCAAAAAAAAAAAAAAAACCCAAAAAAAAAAAACCAAAAAAAAAAAAAAAACCACAGGGAAAAGAAGCGGGGAGAAAGACAGGAGATTTGCCCCAAGGCATCTGGGCATCGAACCAGCCAGTCACAGAAGAAGAACATCTAGCTCCCATCCACACAGCAGTCCCTCCATCAGCTTCTTCTCGCGCCAGGACTGCGGGCGCTCCTCCTGGAGGGGCACCGGGTCCCCATCCAACAGTCCAGGCAGGAGCGTGCCCACACATGCAGGAATTCCTCTGCCAGTGCCTTGGTGCGAGGGCTCAGTTGCAGGTAACAAGCAAGAGAAGACATGGCAGAAACAGCTGAAGAACATTCTGATATTCCAGCTGTTGTTCCTTTATCGGAGTATGAAGCAGCAGAACAGGAAAAGACGGAAGCCCAATGAGTGAAAGATGCTGAAGCAATGAGAGAACAAACCTCAGAGGAAGAGAGAGCAGAAAAGTTAGAGGAGACCCTGAGGATGGAGTAAGGATCTGAAGGGCTGGTACATGCAGTTGCTGTTACTGTTGTGGAAGAAGAAAGGTTGGTGAGCAGCATTGAGGAGAGATCACCATCATGGATATCTGCTGCTCTGACAGAGTGCATTGAGCAGGCAAGAGAAGAGGAAGAGAAAGAAATTCAGAAAGCAGCCGAACTGGGTGTTACTGTGGAGGATGCACTGCTAAGACAGTGCCAAAGACTAGAAAGAATATAAGTGATGACACCACAGCAAGTGAACTGGAGCTAACCTCTAAAGCAGTGACTGCTCTGGAGACAGCAGAAGCTTCCTGTGCTAAAGAAATGATGGAAGCTAGTTGTAACGGGCAGAGAGTATGCTGCAGTAAAAAATGATTATGTCATCAAGTGGTGCCCATTAAAATCCATAAAGCCTATGCTGTCTAACAAAACCAATGAAACTAACGAGACCTCTGAGTTTCTTTTGACAGGTTCGCTGCCGTGATCCATCTCATCAGCCTTGTGTTCCATCTTCGTGCCTCAGTGTCCTGTTGTTGCCAAACCTGCTTCATCAGCCAACCGAACAACTCAAAGACAAGTTCCAACGTCACGGCCAAATGCTCCGACAACGAAACCAGTTCAATTCCCCTGTTTACCCAACAGCCCTGTTTACCACCCATGTGTTCACCCTAGTGGGACTAGTTGCAGTTGTTGTACCCGTGTTAATGTTCGGTTCCCTTTTCATTGTTAGCCTGGATAAGTTATAACCAAGTTGCGATTGCATTTAGACGTTTAAAATAGTTCGTGTGTTGTTACTAATATGTTTCACGAGTTGTTACTAACATCAGTTTAGCACAGCTGCGAAGGCTTAATCGGTCATGGAGAGGGGGGAAATGTGGTGAGCTAGAAAGTTCGTTCAGAAGACATCGTTATGCACGAGGAGTTAGACCCCGCCCTCTCCATGGCGTTAGCCAATCACAGCTGTATCGAAGTTACTTAAGCCCGTGTTTGCCGAGAAATAAACGCATTTCACCGTCGACTGCATCAGTGTAGCGAGTGATTTGTCCGGCGACTGGGATTGTAAAAGTGTATGTGTGTGTGTTCGCCGTGGCCCGCTCTAACCAGGTCGCCACTTGCCTTCGTTTCCCCCCAACGAAGGCAACACGGTATGATATGATAGGAGGCAGGGCAGCCCTTGACAGCTAAGTTTGAAGTCTTCCTTGCTGAACAGCCATTCTTTCTCAGAATAATATCCCGTATTTCCTACCTATGAGGTTACTGCTTTGAATGCCTGCTTTTGAGAGGAACTAGGTTGGATATAAGGAGGATGGAAACTGGTAGTCTAAATGTTTATCTGGAAACAAAAAATTGACCTGCTAACTCCAGGTGACAAAGAAAACTTCTCTGGATTTTGAGACAGGCTGCAACTAAACAATGGATTATTTGATTATTAGGTATTTATAGATTATATGCACATTTTTGGTCAAAACTCTGGGAAATCTTCATAGGAACAAGTAAGATTTATAAGGTATGTGCCAGGGATTATCGAAAAGAACACTACTTTCTTTGAAAGTGCCTCAATCTTGGTGTAGCAGAGGTGATGCTGATGGGAGAAGAGATGCTGTCTGATAGCCAACTAATGTAACTCCTAAAAGACATATGGGAAGAGAAAGGGGAAATAGAAGGAAGGCAAAAATTGGAGCAGACACAAAAAAAGAATAATTTTAACACAGAAAATACATTTTGAGAATAAAAAATAAAAGAAAGAGCAAGAACAGGATTAAGAGCAGAAGTGAAACAGATGAAACAGAATGAGAAAACGCCTGTGAAGTTAGAACACTGCTTCACAGTACACTAGGATTACAAAATAATCTGTTTCAAACTGTCATTAATTTTGATAGAATATTAGGGTATTTGTGACTCAGGCTTCAAAAACCTGACTGGTAATGTGTCTTTTATGAGTCTGTAGCAGCATGTGAAGTGCTATGGAGGTTCACACACATTTCTAGGATCGTGATCACTTCCCCCATGTCAGAGATTCTGATTCAGCCATGCTGAGTATGATTCAGTTGTGCTAAGTATAAAACTCAACGAAAAACTACTAGCAGAAAGAATGTGCTATGAGAAAAACCTCTAGTGTCATATAAAATTGGACTACTCTCTGAAATAATATCACACAGAGAGAAATTTTCTTCCATCTTGTCTGTTCTTAAGCTTAGCTAATTCTGCTTCATAAGAATCTTGAGCTCATTAATGACAGCCTTCAAAAGGAATACAGTTGAAAATTTCTTTTTCTTAAAGTGAAATTTCACACCCATGGTATCTCTGTGAACCATCTTAAAAATAAATACAAACACTATATTTTTATCTGATTGGCTGTGATTTTGAATACAGAATATCAAAGCTGCCAAGACTTTGGGATAAAAGAGCTTTTGAGAAGTTCAGCAGTTTGGATGTGGTGTTTGTACATCTTTCCAAGTAGGTGTGCAGCAGATGCAAGAACTAAGACAAGTGTGACAAGTGTTGGAGTCAGAACTGGAAGCAGTGCAGAGAGGAAAGTCAAAGCATAGGCAGAAAAGAGGGATCTGGGGAGAGGAGGAACCTGTTGGTGATTTGCAGTGGGTCACACTGCACAGCTGATGTCTGTGCAGCCTTAGGGATGTAATGTACCCCAGAACTTCCACAGCAGGAGCTGGGATGACCATGCCTAGGAGATATGCCTGTGAACTTTTTCACTGAGTTGTGATAAATCATCGCAATGTGATCTGTGTCAGAGGTCACCACCACCAGTTTCTTTAATCTTAAATTTGTAATAGGTTACTACAGGTAGGCAGTAAAAGACAACCAAATGGAAAATTAGTGGCAGCTTTTCTTTGGATGTTGTTACCTGATGACATGCATAGCTGCTAAACCTGATCAGAGATGCACCTAATGCTTATTTAGGTCTTGTATCTTTTTGCAAAAAACTGTTCTACATTAAAGTTACTTGTCAACTACTGACCTATGATTTATGTTTTAGGCCTTGTTATTTTCAAGTTGTATGTGATGATTCAGTTTAAGTTTTGTTAATAGGAATCTAAAGAGAGAAGCAGATATCCCAAATCTTAAATTCCAAGGGTGTTATATAAATTTTTAGCAAAAATCTCACCTTTCAATAAAACTGCAGTATGATTTTAGTTTTAGAAAAAAAATAATTAAGATTTATGCATAAAATTAAGTTGCATGTAACTTTAAATGAAATGAAAAGAAGAAAGCATTCATAAAGTAACTCGCTACCTGGTATGTAATGTATGCAATTCCTTCATTACTGTTACAGATATACATTTCTTTGCCAGAAGGCAGAAGTTTTTTCTGAGGAAACGTGTTTAGGCACTGAATCTTTGCTTTAAAGGGACCTTTTGAGGTTTTAAGAAGCAGTTTTACATTAGCTGTGGTATTATCTTAGCTGTGAAATGCAGTAATAGTGCAATTTTAATTGGTCTTCGAGAATGGTAGTTTTCAAATGGTAATCCACAAGAAGACTTAAAAACCCAAAAAACCGAGGGCTGCTGTTTTAATTATAATGACGTCTTGCTTGAAGAATTGATACAATCTAAGTGTCTAGTTCATGTGATTAAGCAATCAGAAAATCGTCCCTCTTACAGTTTGCATTTTGTGTGGGAATCATGAATATTTTAGGAGCCACTAAAAGTGGCTGCATAGAAAAAAACAAGAGCAAAAATATCTCTTTTCATTGCTAATATCTATAATCCCTTTCTATGATGTCAAGAACTTCAACAATGATAGCCAAAAAATAGAAATATTTCTTTGTAATTGCTTCTATTTCCAATATGAACTGTATTCTACACATATGAAAGAGTTCTACACGCTGTAAAAAGGGGCAAGGATTTTTAGAGATCCAGACAAGATAAACTGCAAGGAATGAAATAGATTTTTTTCTCAATGCAACTGCAGAAATCTCAGAATTATTTCATAAATATATGAAAAAAACAGTTTAGGAAAATGTCACTCCTTAGATAATACAGTATTATCATGCTGCAATAATCTAATTATCCAAAACTGAAAAAAGTTGTTTAGTCAGGATGACTGAGCGTTGAATGAAATATTGTGTATTTTTCAGAGCTGAAAAAGACTCACAGCCCCGTATTGCAGCTGACAGAAATGAAAACAGAGAAAAAAATGCTCAGTGAAGCTCCAATATAGTGCAGTTTTCACCACACTGACAGCTTTAGTACCTATAAACAGATAAAAGAACAGCCTTTTTTAGTGCAAGAAACAAAAACTATTCCACCAGTAAATAAATGGGGGACTTTAGAAATTAAATGTCAATTTTATTTAATTCAGAGAGCTATTAGAAGATATCATCTGTATGTATACAGAGCACAATCATCCCTCAATTAAAATCTCCTGAGAGATATTATTAGGTGGAATTGAGTTCAAAAAGGCTTCTCTTAAATACAAAGTAGGTTGATAATATATACAAAAATCCCTTTACAAACACAAATGTAGTGGATATCAAACAAGACCTGAGTGTTCTTGAAAGCATTGCCATCTGTACATAGCAAACATAACACAACAAGAAAAAGCTTTTTCCCGGCCCCCCCCAGAATTTCTGTCCTTTTTTGTACTTAGTTTCTGAATATCGTTGGTATTCTTTTTAGCATTCCAAGTGCTAACCCTGAACCCAAGCTTATACCTCTTTTTAAGATATAAAAATAATCTTACTTGTTTTAGTTGCATGCTATTCATTTTGTGTGGAAGTTGGCAATGGTAAAGTTATTGATTTAAATAGCAGCATTTAAAGGCAGTGCAATTTGCAAACACTTCTAGTAGCTAAGTTAGAACTTGAAAAGAATGTTGCAAGCTATAATGAAAATTCCAGTTTCTCTCACTTATTGTAATGTTTTCACATTCTGCATTCTTGATGCAGGCTGAAAATCATTATGTAGGTTTTATAATACAATCACTATCTTGCCAGGAAGTATAGTACAGTCATTTTACAGCAGAGCTTTTCTAGTGTACTATTCTACCTTTTTTTTTTAACCAGTAAGGTTTTACAAACATTCCCAGCTGCATATTAGGCCAAGGTACAACCCCAACAGAAACTCTTCAAATAAAAGCAGAATACATGGCAGGCTGAGCAACAGGTATAAGCACCTGTCTCATGCAATCAGAAAAAGACAGCAAACACTTGAATCCTGGGAGGTGCTGGGGCACCTCGTTTTTTGCTTTGTTTTGTTTAGTAGAAGACAATGGCACACCAAGAGGAAATCTTAGAAGGAAGTCTGGTTTATTCCTGTTTGATACAAGACAAAAGAGCAACCCAGGACCAAATCTGATTTAGGCATGCTCACAGCTGAAGCTCTTTACAGAGCATTTATTTAATGAATAATAAGCCATTCCAGAAGCAGATAGACCCATTCACACTCAAAAAATGTGTAAATCATATTATCCGGCAAGCTGCACAAAACCTGAAATGAGCATCTTCTCTTCTTTCTACTTATCTGCTTTTCAGTGCTATTTGCCCAGGCTGGGTATTTGAAAAGTAATGCACCAGACCTGCTGACACTTGTTACAAAGTTACTCAGGTTCAGAGATTTAAAAGAAGTATTTGTAGCTATGACTTTGCTCTACAATCAACCAGGAGGCTCAACACATTGGTTAACTCCCAGGAAAAAAGCAGGTACTGGAAGCTACTCCTGAGTTACCCTCTCCTCATGGGAGGGAGCTTGGCCCTTAAATTTCTGGGACTTTGGGGTCATAACCTTTGTTCTATATCTTTGAGATCATATCTTTTTTCTTCTCCATATCTTTTTATGCTTTGCTGTGTTCAACACTAGTCTGAACCTTGCTGGGAGAATGTGGCTTGCCTTTGAAGCAGCAGAAGAGGAAGTTTAGGGAATGTAGTAAGGGACAGTGACCACAGGAGTGTTGTACTGTACTGAATGCAATTTCCTTAGGAGCCCACAGCAGTAAAAATGCAGCCTGTGCTCTCAGTCAGGCTAAGGAGCATTCAAAAGAGCATTCCACTTGGGTGCCGAGCCTAGTGCTTCAGACAGGAGAAGGAAGCAAAGAATCCCCACAAACAAGTAAACTTGACTACCTCAAACAAGTCCTTAAATCCTACATAAAACAGTGGATTTTTTTGTCTGAATACAGAAATTATAACTGGCTGTATCTGTTACCGCTGGTTGCATGTGGCAGCGGTGGCAGTGGTTTCTGTAAAGCAACAGGCATTGCTGTGAATTCAGAAGGGGGTCATATTATTGAAAGTGGGAACTTTTCTTGTGAGTGAATTAACTGGGTAGGAGCTATGATTTGTTAAATTGGGTTCAGCATGAAAAAATAAATTAATTTGCTTAAATCATTGTCAGACAAAAATACTTCAAATTGATTAAGCATTTAAACAAATATAGGCTTGGAATGTACAGTTTGTACACTGTATTGATGAATATTGGAAAATTGCAAACAAACCAGTATTTGTGGTTTGTTTTTACTTTACTTATATTTCCTTTGTAGCACTTTCCTCAAATTCTTTGCTGGATCCAATAACTATTAAAATACTGCTTTGTGGTATTTTTTAAGCAGCCTTTGCAAAATATTTCTGGAAAATTAATGGTGAGTTATGTTTTCTAATATCTAAATTTTTCTATGTACTAATGTTTTCTTCTGTCACAGAATAGAAACAGAGCTCCTGCAGTTGTGCATAAAATATTCAGTAAATACTTTTAAAACACCCCTCCCCCATCCATTTTAGGTAATTACTTCATTTAGCAGAAAATTCAGTTAGGAAAACCACCTAAATATTATTTTTCACAAATCAATCAACTGGTTTGAACGCATTTATCTAAACCAATGCAGGTGCTTGTTTCACTGGCTGAATGGCTCACACTCATTTCCCATAGTCCTACTTAAGTAAGCACTTAAACATTGTTGCACAGCTGCTAAGTCCTAGATAAGCTCAGTCTTTCATGGGTCTCACTGAATCACAAGAGATTTTTTGGGTTTGAGCTGAACCTTGGTGAAACTTTAAGGGGAACTCAAGCTCGTGGTCAGAGGCAGTATTAGATTCTACTTGTTACCTTCCTATTTAGGAAGACACTTCTGCAAGGAGTGTCTATCTCTCTCAGAGTGGTTCTGGAAGTCATTCCTCACAGACTCTCAGTATACATACAACAGTGTTGTCGATCATGAAGATCAGTTTTGTTAGTTAGGCAAAGCGACAAAAGTAGGTGTAATGACTGGTGATTGCATTACAGGTCACAAAATGCAGAGAAAAGCACCAAGCATTTTCAGTCTGATCTAGAGTTACAGGTCCCCGTCCTATGCCTGAATTAAAAGGGTGACACAAAATCTTTTAAAATACTACTTGACAAATGGATGACTATATTGACAGATCCTTTATCCAAACACTAGACAGCATCATAGTGTTCAGACTAGTACTGTAGCCTGGCAGCAGCAGCATGCTTGGAAGAGTAGTAGGATTATTGTTTCACATAGACCAAAGAAACATATTTTTAAATAGAAGTGATCAGGAGGAAACCACTCCAAAAAGAAAGAACGAAGGAAATTACTACTTTAATTTCTCTGGTCCTATTAAGCAGAGAAGAAATTAAAAGTGATCCACTAAAGCTCTCTATAAAGACTGAAACAGTTAATGGTAGGTAATCTACCAGATAATTCCTAAGCAAAAGTATTCCTTAGTATAGCAATTCCTCAGATTACAGGAGACTGTGAATCACAGAAAATGGAAAGCAAAATTTGTTTTTAGAAATGTGAGAAAAGGTTATCAAGAGAGAGGATGAGAAACCTTAGCAGGCTGGAATGAAGGACTTTGTGGCTCCCCCTGCTCAGGGTTTGCTTGAACTTAAACCTGATGCTGATTGACAATATACATGTAAACCCACTCAAGTAGAAGTAATTCTTCAGTGTGCAGACTGACCCAACTTTGTACATCTATTATGCTTCATCAGCTCTTTCCTGCCCATGATATTTTCACTTTTTATTTCTTTAACCACTAACTAAAATTGAAGGGCTATGTGAAAACAATGTCAGATCCCAAAGAGATCAGCGAGTCTCATTTCTTCACCTAAAATATGGGGGGAAAAAGCTTTTAAATTTAGTTAATAAACCCAGACCTTTTGCTTTCTATGCACATACTCTTTACAGAAATGACAGAGCAAAGGTAATCTTTGGAGTTTGGATCATTAGTGCCTGTCTTCACTGAAAGACTGCTTGCAAAGCTCATGCAACTTTCTTCTCCTTATGTGGCAGAATGACGCAATCCATGTTGGCCATTCCACTGCTGGATCAACGCCCCTTGTTGACCCTTCTGCTCACCAGCCTCTGGCCCCAGATCTGTAAACCAACTCTATCTGCACTGAATGGCTGATTCAAGCCCTCACAGCAGGGGTGGAATGTGATTAACAACTCATGAAAGCAGATCATCAACGTGGTTTTACTGGAGGGGCAAATTTGTTGAATATTTATGGAGCATAACTTGAGCCAATTGTGCAGAAGCTCCAATACACAAGCCTCTAGAAGGCTGTAAAGATCTCAAAATGAGGTTAAGTCCCTCAAAGTAAAATATTTAGCAGATTTCATCTTTAAAAAAATGCAACTGTTCCTCCAGCTGCAAACAACATTAGAAATAGTTAAGGTAGACCAGTATATGGAGTGAAATCATAGGCCACAAAAATTTCTTATGTTTTATATCCTGAGGGTAGCAGCATAAACACAGTAATGCTTTGCAATTATGCAATGCCTTTGAGCTGAGAATCCCAAAATGTTTTACAGAAGTGAGTAAGAGCTAAGCTTTTGAATGACTTACACACAGCAGCAGGGAGTCCTATATGTGGAACTATGTGACAAACTGATTATTTTTTCTGTGATTCTGTGGTTAAAATGAAAAAAAAAAAAAAAAAAAAAGTACCAGAAGGTTCATTTGTGTCAACAAAAGACTAGTTTTTTATTTTCTTGGTGAAGACAAAATTATCTTTTTTTCATCTAAAATAAAACATTCTCTTTTATTTTGCAAATCAAACATCTAATATATATTTTCTTTTAAATGTTTTAATAATAAATAAGTAATGTTTTATTCTTAGAAATAGGGACATGATTGACAGTTTTCATCTCATTTGGAGGTCTTTCCTTTCTAATTAAGGAAGCTCAGTTCCACTCTGCTCTCATTTATGTCACTAATAGTTCTACATCCTGAATTTACAGCAGTAACTGGTCCTACTGTGTGATGATTGATGTAACAATTCAATCTGAAAGCAGTGTTGTGATGCCTGAAATACACTTAATTGCATTGCAAGCCAAGCCAAGGAGGGGATGGATGGAGTTTCAAGTCAAGCAGCAACTCCAGTTATCAAGAAGCTATAAATAATGCTAATAGTAAAGGCTATCTGTATGATGAATCATTCTTAATGCCAAATGAAATATTTTAAATAATCCTTGCTATTATTTTTAAAGTCTGAAATAATTTAATTAGACAATATGAAAGGAAAAAAAAAGCCATGAATACTTTGACTGAATTGTGTTTCACTAATAGGTTGAAATTTTTAGGGTTTTTTACAATAGCTATGAGGAGATGGGAAACTTGAAAAAAAAGGACAAAGTGAATATAAATTCTTTGGTTCACCAGTTTCCAGGAAAGCTTTGTGGTTGGCCTAGAAAAACCACAAGCATTTAAGTTTGACCATTCTTCTATTGTACTCTGAGAGTGCAGCATGTGCCTGGCTCTGGCTGTACTTTCCTTCACTTATAGAAACTTTTATTGACAGGGCCCTGGAAAAAAAGTATAGCATCAAATATTTCTGAACTGAAGTTCTTATTTTTAAGTAAATATTTAGTAATTCTGAATAAATTGACATAGTCCAGGATACCGCTTTTGATGGCTTATGCTCAAGTAAGGTATTTGGCCATATAGACCTGTCCACAAGTTATCCTCCCCAGATTTTAGTTTGGGGTGATTAAAAACATTAGTGTTAGGGAATCAATCACAGCTTTTGCTGGGATCTAGTGCCAGATGGAGGAGTTTATTCTGAACAGAAATTTTAGCTAAGGGTTTGGCAGTGGTAAGTGTCAAATACAGACAAAAGATGAAGAAAGGAAAGACCCTTAACAAAGGAGCTGTCTGAAACATGGGAGGCTTTCTGCTTTGGTTGCCAGTAACATGTGAACTAACACATGTGCAGATGTAACTATGCACACAGCCACACACTCTATTTGCACCCTGATTAGATTTTCATACGCATACTGAGATCTCAAAAAATTTCTCCAAACTGAGCACCTTTTAGTGCACAGAGAGGAAGCAGCAAAAAATACAGACTCTAATATAAGGAATTGACTTCTCAGACATTCTTGCAAACAACTTTTATGCCCTCTAAATGTCACAGAGTCAAGGTAACTCTAATGACTATGAATGCACACACAGTCACTGAATCCTGCCGATATTTTTATTCTTCAGAGTCTGAAAATGTGAAGACACAAGGTTTTCCATAGTGTGCCCAATTTCCCTCGTCTAATGACATCTGAAAATGAACAGGCTGAGAAAATAATTTTATTTTTGACTCTAAGAATCCCTTCAAGACCTTGATTTTGGTAAAAGGCAAGTTGGTTTTGGTGTGCAGATTTTTTTTTTCTCATTAGAAAGCTTTGATATAAGAGCAATCTGATTTTTCTTTTCCTGAGGCTGCTTGGAAAATCTCTTTTCAGAGAATTCAACTCTGTGACCCATACGGGAGAATTCATTATTTGTGACAATAAATATATAAATATAAAAGACTGGAATATGTTTCATTACTTATATTCATGTTTCAAAGAGTGCTTCACTATTCTTTCTTTGGAGGAAAGTATAATATGTTTGTGGTTAAATATCCTCAGAAGATTCCTCCTCTTCTTTTTTTATAGCTTTGTTTCATATTTCCCACAGCCATGAAAGACCACACAAATAAAATACTTCAGTAAAAATGAACAGCACATTATCACAGAAATTATCTTTTTTAATTTGAGCACATAACAGTTGTCAAACTTGGTATTAATTTTTAATGTGAGATATTTGCTGTTTCTTTTTCTCTTGTCTTCAAGGAAAAAAGGAGATGATGCTTTGCTTTAAAAATTAAAGAGGACATGCCAGTAACAGTTTATATTTCTCTGTATGGAACCAAAATTCTTTTGTAATCCAGAAGAAAAAATATAGTTATTTACCCAAAAGAAAATGTCTTTCTGCTAAATTCATACTGCTTGGTGATTCATAGAGCAGAATAAATACTGTAAAAAATCCCAAGTATATTCATGCATTTTTTAAAAAGTTACCCTAGCTATGATCACATTCTTTTCATATCCTGTTTCTAAGAATATAACAGGAATGTTTTTTTTTTTTTTCTAGAAGAAACATGTATAAAAATAGACAAATATTAGCATGACTACTTCAGAATGTGTGGAAAAAAAAATTTCATTTTATAAGCTTTTGTATATAAAATATATTTCCCAGATTCAGTAAAATATTTAAGCATATGTTTTTTCTCATTCTTTTTGAAATTTATACTTATGGAGATGACAAATAACTTGAAAGTAGTGCATTATGCTAAAGTCTCATTAATTTCTTTGAAAGATGAATTCCATATATGTAGATAAATCAGAATACATTTGATACTCTGTTGGAAGGGATAAACCATGGAAACAAGGTGTCATGAAATTTTTTCCTTCCATTCATAATGAATTTAATTCTGAAAGTCTAAGTCTCATAATGGACTTGTAAAGAGGACACAATTTAAGGTTTCTGAAAGAGAAAATACTCAGTAGTTAAGTTTTTCAGAATTTCAGGATTTTTGAGCAGGTAAAAAGAAATCGTATTAATTATTTATGATAATTTTTTCATCTAATAGTTAGAAAATGATCCACTTAAAAGAAACAGAGGATCCTCAAATTCATGATTGGTGACATCCTTTTTTTTTTTTTTTTTTTTTTTGTTTTTCTGGAATTTTTTTTAATGTGGTCTTTTTTCTGCTTAAAAATATTATTCTGTTGGCTAGCATATTCATTCTGGTTGCAGTTAGAGTTGTCAGGGCAAGCTCAGGCCAAGACTATAAATACATAACAGAATTTGTCTGGGGCCTTGTCAGAACCTGCTCATTAGTTTTCATCCAATAACTATTGAAGTAAACAGAAAATCTTCTGATATAGTTTGGCTACCTCTCTAAGAAGGGAGAATCTGTATTTTTCTGGAACTCATGGCTACATCGAGAAGTGAAGTTGTGCTGAGAAATCTGCCAGTTCCTTGTTCTGGGAAGTCAACACATTTTTTAACAGAGATTCACTTCCCTGATAAGTTCATTACTTTTCTTGGTAGATCATTCCATTTTTAAACACATGCAAGCAGTAATTAAAAAAATTTTCTAGAAGTCATAGAAGTAGCTAAACTATCTGTTTATTAATATTTTTCTGTACATTCTGTATTTGTGCTAGACGTCAGTTCCTATATTCTTGGATAATAGCTATTAATTTGTACATTGTAACAGAAATTATCACCCTCTCTGGGCAAATAAGTTCATACATTCTCATTTTTGCTATATTTAGGTTGTGGGTACCATACAGACTTCTCTCTATTGCTGTTTTAATTTTTTTCTTTTTACCTTCCTTCCTTCCTTCCTTCCTTCCTTCCTTCCTTCCTTCCTTCCTTCCTTCCTTCCTTCCTTCCTTCCTCTTGATTTAAGAAGAAAAACATAGACAATGTTTTATTATCATTATTATCATTTTTGTACAACAGTGAAAATTGCTTAATGTCATTCTCTTTTTTTTGGTACTGATATGCTATTACTCTTGTGAAATCAATTGGTTCTGCTGCTCTCAAAAAGTGAAGGACTCTTAAAACAGCCAACAATAAATCTCTAGTGTTTAGTTAACCATCAAAGTATGGGAAACACTGGGCAAGCTGCTTAAAGCAAAGCTAGTGCACTAACCATGTCCTCTGGAATTTTTTCCTATGATTTTCTCATACCGGAATTTTCAAGCTGAAATTCAAAAGCTGAGAATATCTTTTCTTATTTCCTGCTACTAAGACTAGAATAAAAGCTTCTCATACAAGCATTCTCAGTAAGGAAATATATATATATAACTATATATAGAGAGTTCCAGAGTTATGTTTTTTCCAGACCTTATTTTAATGTTTTAGATTCTGTACAGTCCTAAATGCTTTCAGCCATCATATAATTTAACATTGAGTCATTCCACATTCCTAAAAGAAACCTTCTCTTATGTATGATTACATATTGTTAAAATTGATAGGTTAATTTTGCAACATGAATTTTTCATGGTAGCTGTTCTGCTACTATTTTAGTCTGTTTTTAATGATATACTCAGCGCAACAGCCCTCTTATATACAATTACAATTTTGAAAAGTGACTAACTTTGGTTACAGCTATATAAATAATCTCAGACTCCCTCCTGCAGAATAGTTTGCATGAACATTTTTCCTCTTTCTACACCCAAACAAAGATATTTGACAGAACGTGCCACACTACAGCCAGAGTGGATCTGCTTTATACCTATATCATCTATAACTTTCTATATCAATCTATATCTATCTATATATATCTATATCTCTATTGATATCAATATATCTATATCTATATCTATTATATCTATATCTAATCTATATATATATCTATATCTAATCTGTCTATATCTGTCTATCTATCTATCTATCGATCTATCTATCTATCTATCTATCTATCTATCTATCTATCTCCAGCTATAGCTGTCTATCATCTGTATCTATATCTAATCTATCTTTAGCTATCTATAGCTATCTATATATATCAATATATTTCTGATTTATGTAAAAGAACTCTGGTGTACAGGAGGTCCATTTGCACCACAATATCTAACAATCTGCTTTTCTTTTGCACACACACATAGACACACAAACACAAAGAAAAAGGTGCTCTTGCTGTCAAATTTCAAAAAAGTCTTAAAATAAAATTTGACTTCAACTTCTCTGCTTCTCTGTTTCTACTTCATGTCTCTGAAACACAAGTAGATAGAATTGACATTTGGTAGCCATCTTTTGTTTGCTCAGCAAAATGGAAGGTTAAATTGGCAGAGACTGACAAATATTGAAACAGTCATTTAAGATGAAATTAATGGAGCTAGAAGATGCTGTACAGCATTCCACTTTTTTTTTATAGTGAGAACAATAAAGGCTCTTAAAGAACTGTCTGTTATTATCAAATTTGCCAATAGGTCAACACAAAACTACTATATAGCAAGGAACAGCAACTGAGAGAAAGAGCAGAGTTTAGGCAGACAACAGAAGCACAAAAAACATCTGTGTTGCAACTTCTTTCGTTCTACAAAGAAACAGCTTTGGATTGTCCCCATGTGGAGGACGATAGAGATAAGAAGCTCTCTGGTGGTAAGCATCTGGTCTGGGAGGGAAGATCATAGGATATTGTGGGATTGTCTTTGTTTCTTTCTTTAACTTGTATGTCTTTGCTGGTTTTTGAAGCTTTTCCAAACCCCAAGGCTTCTGAAGTTCTTGCATTACTCATTTGAACCTTTTTTTAAAATATAACAATGTCAGAGCAGTGTGTATATATGTTAACACAGGAGAATATCTGTGTTAGGCCCCTAATTAGATTCATATTCATATTGAAAGTTTAAGAAGTCACCAGCACAAATGAGTTACTGCAATGATTACTTCCCTCCTGATGGGAAAAGATAGCAATTGTTCCTCTATGTACTAGTCCCAAGCCAAGGGTATCCACAGATTCAAGTTTAATTGAAGTTCAAATAGATTGTGACATAATGAACTTCATTCTTCAGTTGTTCTGCCTTGAACAAACCAAGGCTTCCCCATTAAGTCTCAAACTGTCTTGGAATATCCTAGTAGACTCAGTGTATGTGTGGTAATGTTGTTTGAAATCAATTACAATCTTCAGAGTCTTTAATACCAAAAGATGTTGTACTTCACTGGAGAATGACCAAGTAAATTCTGGAGCGTTGCCATGTAAGTCAAAAGAGAGAGAAGCATGTTGACGGAGCCAATTTGCTGTAGGGAACAACTTTAGGGGGTGGGAGGAAAGAGTTTAGGGCACAAGGGAACAAACCCAAACATGCCTCATATTTATTCAGTGCTGCGTAGGCAAATCTCCAGTGGCCTTACCTTTAATGCTGAACATTTAAATTTTTTTTTGTAGATAAACAAGAGCTCAGTTAATATTCTATTTTCAAGGTCTCTGCTTATCCCACTCATCATGTACTCTTTGATCAGCGGGAAACTGAAGTAAAGGCAATGCTTTTGGGACTGATCTGGAAAGCTAGATAGTTATATTTACATGAATAGAAATAGACAAATCTATGCTAATGAGTTGAGGCTGTGCATGGAAATGTTTAACAGATAACTTAGGAAGTGTTAACTTGTCTGTATGTGAAGGCCATTCAGACGTTTTTGTTAATAAGGATGAAAAAGAAGTAGTAAAGTGGTAAACTCTCAGCAGTGAACTGGTAAATCCATCAGCATGGATTGAAATCACACATTTGACATCTGATATACAGGGAGTTGATACAGCAATTTGTTAAAAACTGTGTTGAAGAATACTGTTTTCTTTTAACATCTTTAATGCTTTCAGTGGTTTTTATCCAGAGAAAAGAATTTTAAATTGGACGTCGAAATCCAGTGATCTTTTATACTTGTTTCCATAAGAAATCAGGTCTTTCTCAGTCAGTTCATCTGACTTCCTGTCTGTTACTGAAAAATATCATCTTTTTTCCCCTGAGACTTAAAAAGGGCTATAATTTCTCAAAAAGCATAATTAAGTGTGAAATTTTGAAATACATTAGAGCACCTCTCTGACTTAATTTTGTATTGAGATGTGCACGTAATTTATCTTCATAAAGTTTAGACAAAAGTTGATAGATTGAATACAAAAGTAACTTAGAATGTCTCATCAATAATGAAAAAAAAATGTCAAAATATTGCCAGTTTATTAAACCACAGACTTGAAAAAGAATTCACTTGTATAGACAATTATATTCATAAAAGCTGCTTTTAACATTCTTAAGGTTAAGCCACTTCATTGGTCACTATTGAAGTTAAATGTTTGAATTCAGCTTAGGAGCAGATTTCCATGGCCTGTGCTTTGTAAAGAACCAAACCAGCTGAACGTTGTTAAATCCCAGCTGTCCTGCACTGCCATTTTGCACTGGTTTACCTGCATTTCCTGCATTTTCAATGGCCCTAGTGTATACCAGGAGGGGCTTTTCTACCTGCACACATTAGTTTCCCTGTCTAAAAACTATAATAGGTTTGTTATGTCTGTAGAAGCATAAGTAAGATCCAGGGGTGCCACTTGTGCAGGGTAAAGTTTAAGGGTTGGCTTTTTTTTGTTGTTGTTGTTTGTTTTTTGGGGTTTTTTTTTAAATCCACTATCAGTAGATATAAGCTACTCTAAGTCATAACTTGCAAAAATTTTCTCACTATCACTGCCTAATACATCCCCACTGAGAGTAGCTGTAATCACTGGTCATTTGCCATATGCAGTGATATGACTGACTAAATACCAAAGTGATTTTCAAGATTTGAAACTGTGTGCAATGAAATAACTAACTGTATAAATTCAAAAAGGATTATGCCTGCCTGCAAATGAATGTGATCTACAAGTGCATGGGTCATAAGAAGTAATAGGAAATACCAAAATATTAATAAAATGTTGTGAATTAAATGCAAGATTAAATATAGAAAACCTGACAGTTGCCATGTCTGCTTGCTAGTGTCTTTTTTTCTGCTCTTCTTCTAACTTTTTAATCAGTCCTGTCTGTCAATTAGATAATTTTACAACTTGATTTCTAATTTGGCTGAATTTGGTAGTAGATGCAGAACATAGATGGGGGTCTACCTTGTCATTTTGATCTGGAAGCTCTAAATATTGACAAAACACTGTAGTTATTTGCTTATTCATTGTCATCATCATAGTAAACACACCTCTGTACGGAACTTTGTTGTGTTTTGCACCTTTTTTATTGTTATAATCATATTTTTTCTAATGTAGTTCATAAGAAAAGATTGTATATTGAACAGTGAATTTTCATATATTTTGTGATTTTTTTTGTTGTCGTTGTTTTTGATCAAGAACACTATTCACTTTCTTGTGCTGAAATGTGACCAATGGCCCTTGGTGAGAACCTTTACTAAAATGACAGGGGAGCCTAAAATGAGAAACATTTTGACAACTGGACATAAATAAGTTTCAGGATTCCAAAGTCATATTTTATCTTGGCAGCTGCCCTGATCAGTTTAATTGGAAAATGCTTTCAGTTGTGTGACTGAGAAAGAAGAATGTGACTCTGGACTATGTAAAAGTTCTGGATTTTTGGTTGCCTTAGTTTTACTATGCTCTTGTGCTTGGGACTTGTTACAGTGCGTACAAAAACTGCTTTTGTAAATTGCCACAGTATTTCTGGATTTTTAGGAGTGGAAGGTAGAAGGTGGATTCAGATACCAAAAGAAACTTTTTGTTCTAATAAACACTTTGATTTGCTTAATTTGTATCCTACAGGGGAATACCATTCAGTGGGTTGTCAGAGTTCACATGATTCTGTATGTAATTACCTTGGTATTATAATTGCCTGTAAATGTCTATACTGGAAATGATGTAAGTTTCTGACCAGGGGGTATGTTTTTACATTATTACATTATTCATGTTTAAAGCAAGTTGGTGAGGAGTATAACTAGAAAGAGAGAAAACAAGGAATTTAGATTAAAGCACTTTATAGTAAAAGAATTTGGGTTTGGAAGGGTTTTTTTTTGTATGGCAGGATTGTTGCAAGGCAGATTAAGAAATTTCCTATCCTATAGAATCATTATTTCTGCTCAGAAAAAAAATCAAAATTTAATAATTGGGAGGATTTTGGAAGAATGAACAATTATGAACAATTCCTGAAAATAATGTGTTTTGGAACAAAAAAAGAAATCACTGTGAGCTCATACAGATTAATGTACTACATTGCAAAATAGCAATAATTCAGGGAATGATTTTATAACACCAATCAACTTGCAAAGTTGTTAAATGCAGTTTAGTATTCTTGTGGACTGCTTTCCTCTGTTTTTTTGGAGAAGTGGAATCAGATGATTTATATTTCACAGGAAAGGTCATAAAATCAGTGAGACCAGTAATGCAGCAATTTCTACACATATGCACTAGCAAAACTCCCTGCTTTATTTACTGTTGAGTAATAATAAAATTTAAATTAACAATTATTTTCACTTTTTGTCACATTTTCTATTAAAACTCACGTGATGAATTAAAATAAGCAAACTTCTAAGCTATCAGCAAATACTTCAATAGATTTTATGGACTAAATGGATATTTGATTCTCACTTGAAACATTACCTTCCATATTTTCTCCTGTTGTTCCTCAAGTTATTTGTAACACATAAGCTTTTTATATGCTTTATAATTCTAAAGTCAATCATTCAAATTCTGAAATGAATTAAAAACTTACAGTAATTAAAAAACTTAAAATTCTGTATTATGAGAGTGTACAGTTTGTTTTTTTTTTCAAAATCCTGATTTACCATTCTCCTGAACTCTTAGCTTTCTATACAATCAGAAACAGTTTTCCATTCCCTCAGTTATTTTAAAGTAAAATGCTGATGACTGTAAGAAAAGAAAAAAAGAGGTACAGTAGTCCAACCTCAATAAGACAGAGGTATTTAATGTTAATTAAATGTAGAACACATTTTTACAGTTTATGTCTCTGTACAGAACATATCCCATTACCTGCTTTGGCAGTTTACAGCAAAGAATTCAAGACTTCAGGTGAAAAGAGAAGATATGTTTCCTTACAAAGTAATGACCATATTTTAATTGCTATGTAATCTTTTAGAATAATGATGATATTCTTCTCATTTATACATCAAATATTTATTCTAAAATAAAACTGTTCTTATGATTTTCCATTTGCCACGTGTCCACAGAGGACCCAATTATCTTAACAACTTTTATTCTTACAAAAGTTTCTTTTATGACTCGGCTATGAACAGTATCTTATACTGAGTGCCTGATCTGCATGAAATAATTAGGATTGGTCAGAACTAGGCTTTAGACATGTACAAAACAATGACAAGCTCCCTGAGCAGTCTCTCAAGATGGGATCATACTTAAAGGGAAAAAAAACCCATGGAATTTTAAAATAGTTTTAATGCTTTGAGACTTGGCTACACCAGCTTAGCCCACAGCATAATTCCTGAATATATTAAACTACTGAATGATTTAATGAATGAGTGATGATTTTAGATTAAATTGTATTTTATCACATTCATGTGTGTAATTGTGTGAGCATGCACAGAATCAGTTGAAAAGAGCTGCAAACCATGGCTGAGTCATCAAATGCCTTTGTGTTAGGACTCTGGTGAGGGGTTTTGAAATGAAAAAGTGTTCTGTGCTATACACAGTTGTCAAATACATGTTTTTTTATTTCTCTTCTTTTCTCCACTTTCTTTTGCCTTGCATTTTGTAAAGGCATTAGCAATGTTGTGCCAAACTGATCATGAGTCAGAAAACTCTTCTAATGCAAAACAAAAAATACTTTTTAAGTAAGAGAAGACAGTTCAACAACTTTTTATTAATTTTTTAATTTTCATTTTATTTTTATAGAGGACTAGCTTTAACTTGTTCAAGAGCCCTTGTAAACTCGTTCCATACCTGAGTCTCCAAGACTGAGAGCAGTGTCCACCACCTGCACTAACTGTTGACATAAAACAACAACATGCTTCTGCTTGGTCTGAGCTGCAAAATGCATGTTCACATTCTTGCCTGGCTCATTTAGTGACTTCAATAGATATAATCTTTGGAGGAAACCTTGTCTTCGGTTTTACTGTGAACATATATACTGCTACTAATGTGAATGAAATGAAAGTGAAGAGTGAAACATGAACTTATGCCTGATTTTTTTTTGGACAAAGAGGCTGGAGCTTTTGGGATCCAGGGGCAAGTCTCTGCTTCATATGAATGATTGCAATCACTCTACACCCACAATAAATATGAACAGCCTCAGAGCCACTCTAAGTTGTGCCTGGTAGCTTCAGTTTGCAATGGATAATATACCACTAAAAAACAGTGAGAGGAGAGCACCCACTGGATGTCTGCTTTCCTCTCTGGTAATGCACAGTGCTGTAGATTGGCAGAGGTGTTAGGAGGAGTCACATTTAGCCAATTGCTTTATTTTCTCTCACTTGTACACTGCCCAAGGGGTGTAAAAGAGCACAGAATAGATGAGAATCTTTGTCTTTCTCTTTTTTTCTTTTCTTTTTTTCTGATAATAGTTTCTGTGAAAATTGAATATTCACTACATGAATGGGAGATGAATACAAGAGTGTGCTGAGCACGACTGAAAGTAAATGGAAAGAGTAAAAGATACTGTTTTGGTGTTATTGCCTTAATTCAACACTTGTTCATTTTCTTATTGAAAATGTGATGAAGATGGAACATTCTTACCTGTTTTCTCTGAAGAGATTCTAACATTCAATTTAGGACTTCACTGATACACCTTAAAATAGAAAAACAAGCAAATGTACTCGTGATTGTTTTCATTATTCATGGAAAGAAAAACTAATTATGAAAACATTTATTTGATGTTTTATTCATGAGCTAAATTTTATAAATTAGTTGCTATAATAATACAGTTGTATACCTTTACGTTTGGTTCCGGCAGTTTCTTCTATTTATAGCTATGAAAGCTAAACTATAATGATGCAAAGAGGGATGACTGCTCAGTATAATGGATCAAACAATTTCTTCAGAAATTTCCTCTCTCCGATTTCAATAACTATAATTATTTTTTTGTTTAAAGTAAATTGTAGCAGCAGAAACTACATCCCTTTGGTGGGTTTTGCATTCTGTTTCAAGTGAAATGCCTGACAATAAACAACATTGCTCCCCTTTGTTCTTCCATATGAAGTACAAGTGAGTTTTCACACTTGTAATATTTCACAATAATTCCAATGGTAATCTTTAAGTTGTTTAGAAAAATAAAGATTTTTTTTTCTGAAAACTTATTTTCATGTCTAATATAAACCCTTATTTTCATACAGAAGTCTTACGATTAATAGAAAGCAAAGTTTTCTGTTTTTGTTTTTGAGAAGTGATTAAAAAAAATGAGATTACCTAAATGGAATGTTAAACAGTATTAGTTTTTCAAAACTGACTTACGAAATTAAAAGTGTACATTACTGATTTTTTCCCAAGTTGAGTTGGGAAGAACTATTTATGTCTACTTAAACTGATGGAATCTGAATCCAGTCCTACCTATAAATAAAATGAGAAAGTAAGGATGAACCTAATATTCCTCTGAAACCTTTCCTTAAACCTGACAACTGATACAATACAATTCAAGGGGAAAAAAAAAAGAAAAGAAAAAAGCCCTAAAAACCATTTTGCTCCTTATAAAATCATGGAATCATTTAGGTTGGAAAATACCTCTAATATCATTGAGTCCAGTCTCTGACCAATCACCTTGTCAAATATTGTGTAACTAAAATCCATGGGGCTACCTAAATACCTGATTTCTTGCATTCAAAATGATGTTTATGGAGTTCAAAAATGAGAGTACAAGAGAGAAAGTGACTTATTATTCCCACTGAGGCTTAATTAAAAGGAAAGTCTTTTGACTTCTACAGTTTGCTTTTAATAATCCCCTTATTGATACAGTAGAGTTCCTAAAAATAAATTATATATAATTTTTTCTTGTATCAGTCATGAATAAGCTAACAAAAAAAAATTTGGTGAGCTGGAATTAGGGAGCCGTAACAGCATACAAAAGAGTGATGAAATCCTTTATGAGGCAAACTTCCTATACAAATGGGTTCCAGAATCCACAGAATCAGATCCATAGGTCCTTAATGTGACCCCAATATTAATAACTTCATACCAAGTTGTGCCTTATGCTATATGAACTTCTTTTAAATTAATTGAACTGCTTTCACATGTACATAAAATTAACCAAAAGCTGGAGTTCCAATATCTGATTTTGAAATCCGAGTTTATCTGTTTACCCTAGAGCCTCATGTGCTGGTATGAACAAGCATTTGGTCTTTGTAATCTATGAAGCACATTTACAAAACTGAATATAATATTTCTGAAAAGAAACTCTTAATTTTTTATTCTGTTTTTAAAAACTAAAATTATCATGGTAATTTTTCTGCTTCTGAATCTCAGATGAGGACAAATCCTTTCGGATAAGTTAGTTGGTAACAAACCTCTTCACAACAGAGTTTTTTTTGGGGGTTTTTTTGTCCTCCATTTTTGTAATTTAATGTGGTTCATGTTCAAGTATTTTCTCCGTTTAGCTACCTTGAACATCCTGTCTTTGCCAGTTAGGAATGTGTTTTCTGATCTTTTGCCGAAGAGTATGAACAATCAAGGTAGGTATAGTGCCATTTTTTGATGTTTGTATTCCAGGAGAGTAGGAAGAATTCCCAGGATATTAATTACTCCTAGCTGAATTGTGAAGGAAATTCATAATTAGTTAAGCCCTTCAGTTTTCTGAAAACCATTATTAATCCTACTGTAATGGTAACTGGAAAGCATAGCATATTAGTACTGACTGGAGTTCCACAGGACCTTCTTTTTAACTAAAGGTTCTTCTTACTCAGCAAGGATCTTCATTTAAGCAGATAATTTTTAAATGCCTGTGTGATTAAGTGGTGCCTACTGCATTCAGCATAGTCCAACAGCTATAGCAGAGAGACACAGAAGTGCTGTGTACTTTTTCTAGCTTAGTCTTAGGCCCACAGGGTGACTTTTGGCTATTTACTTTTCTTCTCTGATCTATTTGTCAATTTATTTCTCAGCTTTCTCACCTGGTGAAATTTATGAAGTGTCCTTCTTTTGTGAAATAGTTAATAATCTATAGGGGAAAGGTAGTAGGTAAATGAAAATTATCTACTTGCAATAGCATTCAATGGTTTAAAGTTACAGAAGCACATTTCAGACTTCATTTTGTAGCCTAGCTCCTACCAAACTACCATTCATTTTCCAATCATATGTACAAGACAGGTGGTCTGGAAATGTTTCTCATAAACCACAAATATATCTCCTGCAGTATTTCTCATGTTAGCTGTGAGGCTTTTCCCAATGGAGGGCACACAAAATCATGGTGAAGTAAACAGGAAAAGGGGGAATACTGCCCTGATGAATCATAGTGTGTATGGGTTCTCCTTCATGGTGGAAAGTCTTCAGAACTTCATGTTTTCTGGGTTACTAATTGCAGGAAATCTTAGTTGCTTTAATGGTCTCTTTATTTTCTTAGGTAAAACTTGGTATCTGTAATTATATTCATATATAAATACACACAGACACACAGCCACACACAGAAGTATCTTGATGGAATATTTCATTAATATCAGAATTAGCTTTCAGACAGCAAGCAGAAAACAAGTGTTGAGTTTTTCCTTCTTAATAGAACCCAAACTCTGGAGTGGAATTCAATCAGGAGGTTGCAGTTAAAGCTCAGGGAAGTGCTACCTCTCTGTTTAGTCACTGAGTCATACAAATCTTTTTTGTTTCTTGGTGGTTTTCTTAGAGAAGGACGCTGGTGTTCTGCTCTGTTGTTTTGGGTTGGGTTTTTTTGTTTTGTTTTGTTTTGTTTTTGTTTTTTTTATGGGGATGGGGTTGTGTGTGTCTTTTTGTATCACATCCTTCAGTCATCAGAATCCTCTAAGCTCACTGATTCTATTAGAGGAAGTGTGAAGGGTCTTCTTCTTACTATTTAAATGCTAAACATTCAACACTACTTAAAACACTGCCAAGCAAAAGACACACCCTTTTACATTTTACAGTGGAGTCTGAGCACAGACATGCATAAGTCTTCTCATCAGCTCTGTCTGGAGTGGTTTTTGAGAGGAGGTTGCAATTGTTTCACTGCCTTTTAAACTGGAGAGTAAGCTATTATTAGCTTTTCTTGTAAGAGGTCATAATGGGGAAAAAAAAAGGGAGGTTATTAAATGCTTTGGCACTGATTTAAATGCAGTGAGAATTACAGGTGGTTAGATCATAATATTGCTGGAAGGGAATTCAAGAGGTTATTCAGTCAGTGTCCATTCATCTTCTGCAAGGCAGGGCCAATTACATGCAGGTAGAGTCTGAGAGACATCTGAACAGCCTAGCCTTAAACACCTCCAGCGCTGGAAACACCACAGCTTTCTCCAAAGGTGTGACCCAGGCTTTACCTTACTGCTGTTATTATGGGGTTTTAGTTAATATCTTGTTCTTTATAATTTAAGACAATTGTTGTTTTTCATATTCACATGAATATGATATTAGGTTAATTCCTTCCCTTTCCTGAAATTTTTATTTAGGTGAATAATTATTTTTATAGCTCAGTTTCTCTACTTCAGATTAAATTCTTCTATCTCTTCATTCAATATTCTGTATTAAATAATGCTTTAAAATCCTCTCATACTTGTGACTCCTCTGTCAAATTTCTTGAAATATATTTCCTCAAAGTTCTTCCACTTTGGCCTTACTAGTACTGTCTAAATCAAAAGGCTATTACATGTATAGTAATTTCACGATTATAAGCCGCACTGACTACAAACCCCACATTACAATACAGAGTGTGATAAAAGGTATCTATCTGTTGAGGGTTGGGGCAGTGAACCTTATCACCATGGGAGATATTATCTGCTAATGAGTCATCCATTCAAACCAGGCGGGGCATTGTTCTTTATCTTTTCACAACCCATCCTTCCTCCAGAGAGTCATTTTCTGCTAATGGCCCACTGAGTCCCACTGTGGGACTGATAAAATTACTTCATCCCATTGGAAGTTGCTCCAGACAGGGGAAAGAGCCCAACATTTCTTACCAAGATAAAAACAGAGGTTTTGGGATACTAAGCCCCTTCTCCACTGGACTCCAGAGGAAAACCGGATTTCTCCACATCACCACTGGATCTCCAGAGGGAAACTGCACCTTGTACAGGAACACTGCTCCAACTGAATCACATCTGTCACTGCAGGAGGATGCAGCCACCATTTAATCAAACTGCTACCAACACCCTGCCTGACGGGGTGTCAGGTTGTACTCTGACTTTGTCAGGGTTTGGAGTTTGTTTCTTTGTAGTACTGTATTTCTATTTTAATTTCCCTAGGAAAGAACTGTTATTCCTAATTCCCATATCTTTGCCTGAGAGTCCCTTGATTTCAAAATTGCAATAATTTGGACGGAGGGGGTTTACATTCTCCATTTCAAAGAGAAGCTCCTGCCTTTCTTAGCAGATGCCTGTCCTCCAAACTAAAACAGCAACTTTTCGTTCTTTGTCCTTATATAAGCCGCACCTGATTATAAGCTGCACTTTGGGTTCGGACCAAAATTTTAGTCAAAATGGTGCAGCTTATAATTGTGAAATTACTGTATTTTTCATTTATCTATGAGAAACCAAGGTTTAGTCGGCTGATTGCAGAAGCATTACTCCATTGGCTTATGTTCTTCTGCTTATTAAGATAACTACTATGTTAAGATAACTACTATATACATCTCTCAGAGTGTTTTTTCCCACCCAATTATTTCACACCATGTATGTATGTAGATGGCTGTCCCTTAGTAACTTCCAGTTTTCTTGGCTAAATAACATCCAATTATTTTTCAGGATGTATGTCCAATTTGCCAAGTTCAGTTCTGCTTTTCAACATATTTCTAATCCAAATTTCAGGAGATCACCACTCAGTCTCTTAATGAAAATGTGGAATAGGTATGAGGATACAGATGCATGAGGAATAGAGCTCTGCAGAAATCTGTTTGCCATGTAGTTCAGAGGGAAGCATTAAGAAACTCCACTTTTCTCTTTTTCACTGTTCATTGGAGGTGAATTTTGTATATTTTCTCTCCTTGCTCTCTCCTTAATTCAATTTTATGTTCTTTCATTTGACAATTGATTAAACATTAGAAAATGCCAGTGATGTCCATTGTTCTGCCATTCAAAATAGCCAGGTCGCATATGATAAATTTGTAATAATTTTACATGAAATAGCTCAGGAGTTCTCTTCCGAGAAAAAAAAAGTTGTTTAGTTCTAATGCCTTCCCTTCTGATATTGAAATTAAGTAACTGACTGCTTCTATATGCACAAAGACCAGGTTGCAAGGAGATGCAAAATATTCATATGAATTTAATCTGAAGACCCTAATCCAGATCACAAATGCTGTAATTGTATTATCTTGTTTCAAGAATCATGAATATGAAATGATGCCTTTGCTGAAAGAGTGGTGGTACAGAGAATGAGGTCCAGAGAAAATCTAAGAAAATGCCACAGAAGTTTTCAATTTAAAACAAATCAAAATTATTACCAAGTATTTCCACTTCCTTTTCAAGAAGTCCAACCTGACTACTGCTGGTAGTAGTCCAGAAGAAGGGCAGGGATCACTCAGAAATCAAAAGAATGGATACTCTTTAAATAGACAGTTATTGAATAATTTTACGGTTAAATTGACTATCATTTTCTGTCACATATCTGTCAGCAAGATTTGTTCACCTGCACATTTAGTGATTACACCAGTTCCAGTCTTGGCAGTGGAGGTATTCAGTTCACTCTATATCATCTTGAAATGCAGTGATTTGCATGTTTTCCCATTTATGCATCCTCTCGAGTGCTGTGCTATGCCTGTGATGGTATCAGGCAATTTTATGTCTGGTCAAATTATTTCTTAGCTTGAAAATTGCCTTGTCTTTTCTTTTTCTGAAATGCAGTATCTGGCTGGTGTGAGCAGAAAGGGGCTGCAGAATGGGAAACAATTGGGATTGTTCCCCCCTCATTTCTGGGCATGACCTTTGGGTAGGAATAGCTGGATTGGCTGGGGAGCAACTGAAATTGAAAAAAGACTTCCCTCAGAAAAGTCTAAATGCCATTATCTGTTGAAAAAGCCGTGCTTTTCCTAAACCCTTTGAATGGGAAAAACTTCAGTCAAAACATATCAAAATGACATGAATGCATAATTTTTCAAAACAGATGTATTCAGATTTTTTTAGGAATGAAAACAGCAATCATTGTAGCAGAGTAAATGTATACATTTCCATTGTTTTATTTTTTAAAGTATGAGGTTGACATCCATGGGAAACTAAATTTTATTTAAAGAGAAGTATGACAACCTATATTTTCTCACCATTGTTTTAAAGAATATATTCGGATTTTAATACAGGTCCCAAAAGTCCTAACACTAAACATTTTCAGTTTATAGGCCTTATATATGCATAACCCATACATGCCTTCCCGTACATAAAGCGCATTACTAAAATATTTTTGTAGTCCACTGGACTTGTCTGCTGGTCTGTGTGCCTAATTTCACCATTCCTTCATCCCCTATGCTTTGTGTTGATTACTGTGATTGGAGGTTCAAGTTGGTAGTTTTTTTATAGATATAGGTTGTTTTTATAGATACAGGTTTTTTTTATAGGTATAGGAATAGTTGGAGTATGTATAGCTGTGCATAGGCTATATTTGCTTTCTATGAGGTGCACATATTATCTTTTCCTCACTGTCTGTCTGGAGAAACAAGAAAAAAGTTGAGACACAGAGATGGCACTGACACAGCAGCATTCATCTAACTGAGGGCTGGGATCAGGGGAATACTGGTTGTTTTTTGGTTTGGTACGGTCACAAATAGTTGCTGACAATCCCTGTGCAGCTCAGCCGAGGCTTGACCTTGTGGCAGATCCTCCTGTTGGAGCAGCTGATGTGATGTGTATGAGACCATGGCAGAGGGAAAAGGGCAAAGGGTTATTTTATCCTTACAGATAGCTCTGTCAGGGTCAGATTTCCTTGATGAAGGAATTGGTAAAGGTGTTTACTGAATTTTGATGTTAGACAATGACACAACATACAGAGTGGTCTTCCTCTTTTTGTGCGGGAGTAAATACATTTCTTCTATTTGTTTTATCCCTGCTGTGTGTAAATGCTACCATACACACTCCGGTGTTTATAGAACATTGCTGTTCATTATTTCCAGGCTAGCAAGACAATCAGTTTGCAATGATTAGTTTTTCACCAGAACTTCAGTGAAGTGATGGGCTACAGGTTTACCCTGGGCCTCTGACTACCAGCTGTAGCAGATGAGAACCAGATTCTCAAATTGGATTTCCTGAAAGAAGAGGGTGTTGGGTGGATCTTCTTGTGGTCAGATTCTGCCATCTTTCAACAGTTAGGTTGAAATCTAGATCTACCAAGAGGCTGAAGAGAACACCCTGACAATAGGTCATGATATGATGCTTTTGATTGGAGAAGCAAATACTTTCAAAGTGTACTGTTTGATTATTGCTCCTATGATGACAAAAGAAGTTTTTTTATGTGGTGATGGTTTTGTCTGGTAGCAATAAATCATGAAGAGTTCATTATCAAAGATATCAAGTATGTTTTTTCCTTGTACCATTTGATAATTAAATTAGAAAGCCTACAATTAGGGAATTTAAAATCTACAGATGGAAGGTGTTTCCTTCCTTTTTTTCCCCCTCTCTTCAGGTAAGATGATTAATGGTTTTGTAATCAATTTTAATCACAGATAGATTTATTGACTTCTTAATTTGGTGATGTGAATTAATTCAATATGGCATAGCTTGGATTAATTTTACTTCAAGTAACTACAATATATAGACACTGTTTGACTAAAAATAAATAATATTCATTATAAAATTGTGGAATTGAGATAGCTTCCTAATAAAAAACATTTTAAAATGCTGAAGATAATTTAAAACCAGGAAAAGGCAAATATCAAGACTTTAAAACAAAGTTTTAAATATAATTAATTTTGATTTTGAATTCCTACAATATCTACCATAATTTTGATATCATCACATACAAGATGATACAAACTTGTTAAATATAATTCCTGCTTGAGTCACTTTCATGTTCTGGGTTAGACACAATTTCCTTATTTTTTATAAAATAGCTATCCTTCAATGAAGGGGTAGCAACCACTTTATCACTCTTTTTCATGATACTTTTCATGATTCTTTAACAATTTTTGTAACTGATTTTCCTGACTTATATTTGAGGTTTTAGTTAAGTTTAGGAAGAATACCTTTAGGATTTTTTTTCCTTTTTTCTCATCATAGTATGTGCCATGTGACTCTTCTACAAGTATATGCTGTACTACTACTGTAGTAGAGCTGTTTCTCATGTTTTTCTCTGATCACCTGAGCTATAAAAGAGCACCACTGTTTTATGTTGCAATAAGTAGGAGATAATCCTATCTAATTCAAAATTCAGTTTGGGTTTCTCATTCACTGATGTCTAGAATTAAGTACAGTAATTTCACGATTATAAGCTGCACCATTTTGACTAAAATTTTCCCCCACCCTGGAAATGCGGTTTACACTCAGCAGCGGCTAATATGTGAAAAATTTTCTGAAATTTCCAACTCCAGAAGTGCAGCCGAGGTGCCAAGCCCAGCACCTGCCAGTAAAACCTGGCATTGTGCGATTGTTACAAATTGGTTACTGTGTTGCACGGTGGGTGGAGGCGGGCTCCGTGCCAGCAGCGTGGAGAGGGGAGGGAGGCGGGGGCTCTGTGCTGCCATTCTCGTGGCCCTGGGGGGAAGTGGGGGCTCCCGCCCCCACCTGCCACCGCAGGAGGGGGGGCTCCATCCCCTCCTGCTGCCACCGCCGTGGGTGCTGGCGGGCTCTGTCCCCACCTGCCACCGCGGGGCAGCGCTGGGCCCAGGTGAGCGAGCCTGGCAGCAGCGGCGGCCGGCCCCAAGTGGCCCCGCTGAGCGGCCCCACCAAGCTGGGCCACCTGGCCCCGTTGGCAGCCCTGAGCAGGCCAAGCCCACACGGCCCGAGCCGAACCAGTAAACCCCGCGATCCTGCAATTCTGTTACTACTTGGCAGCTTTGTTGCATGCGGGTCCTCGCTGCGAACGACAGAGCTGCTTATAATCAGGTGCGACTTATGTATGGACAAAGAACGAAATGTTGCCAACACCCGGAGATGCGGCTTATAGTCCGTACGGCTTGTAAACGAGAAATTACTGTAAATAAAAGAACAAGCTCATATCTTTTTTATCTACTATATGGGTCTTTTTTGATGCCATCTCCAGAGTTCACTAACCCAACCCAACCTCATCCTTATGTTTTCCTGCTTCCTACTAGATTAGATTGTGAATCTGTGTTTTCTGTGCTCGAGTTCCAAACTTTTTTTAATGGATACAATAAGTTTGAAATTTCCAAGAGAGTGTTAGATTTTAACAACTGAAAGCCTAAAGCCCTTGCAATGCCTATCAGAGTGGTCAAAGAGGACTATGAAAGGAGACTTTTCAGATCACAAGGATTTGCACTCCTGAACTGTCTTGTTTTGTGTATATCCTTTCACATCACCGACTGTATTCAGACATACTCTATTTGTAAGGCTACATAAGCATCAAGACCTGACTCTTGACTCCCTGCTATGAATCACTTGAGATACTCTTTTCTTCCTGAGCTTGCTGCTCTCACTTGGTACCTATAGGGAACAATTAATTCTGAAGAAAGCAATGACCTAAGAAAAAAACAGTGAATATCAAGAATTAATTGGACCAGACTAAATAGCCAAGACAGAGAGACAGGACAGATGAAATCTTTCCAGATAAAAGAGAAATAATGGAAGGCTGGAGACACCCTGGCATATTTTAACACCTGCTGTGTTGCCCAAATTTTTTCTATTACATTTTATTTTCACATACATTGCAAATGTTTATCTTGTGCTACATGGAAGAATGGGAATATCAGCATTCTGAGGGTTGTGGTGATGAGGATGCCTGTGGGTTCTGTTCTCATTCCAGTTACAACATAAGTACAACACTTACATTGAGACACTCCTTTTGAAATACTTGCAGACTAATTTTACAGATTAAATTATTTATCCAGAACTATTGAGAATATTATGAACTTATTCATTTGAGCCCCATTCATTTGAGACAAACTCAGCAGTCTATCAGTTTCCCTTGTCTTATTTCTAATCATGTACGTAATATACACAGACACAAGAAGATTTATATTCATCTTACAATATAATATATAAGGCCAAAAATCATATAAATGTTATATATATATATAATTTTAGAAAAATCCCTGAGGGAGTATCTTTCTTGAAATATTCCACTAAGGGAAGGGAATGATTTTATTTATAACATTAATTGTCTTTGCATTTCTGTTGTATTTTTCTTATTTCTGTCAATAATGTATTGCTGATTTCACAGTTCTCATTCAAAGAAAGCCTAATGAGACCTTTGAGGATACTCTTACTTCAGTAACATTTTATTGCAGCCTTTCAGTAAATAATTACAATTTCGTTTGTTTTTCTCCACTTCATCACAAACCAAGAGAAAGCCATTTGCCACAGGATTGTTGTGATCTCTCAACCCAAACATCGTGATATGGTGTGTCATGACAAGTAAAGGCTTCTTGGACATCTCCATGGAACTTGGTTTTTTGTCATGGGAACTTCTGACTGCTATTTTCTTTGTGATTCCTCAGACTTTACCCCAGATTACTAGCTGCTCCCTGACATACTACATTTATTAAAATATCATCACTATAAGATTCTACCTGAGAATCTTCTGAGGTGTAGTAACTACCCTTGAATTTGAACTGCACTGTAATCCTACAAAATATCTGACATTCTGTATGTGGTGGTCAAATGCAAGGGAAACTGCTGTCCCTTTTCTGTGCTTACCTTTGCTAGGAATGGACAAGAGATGCAGATGGAGAGCAGGAAACCCTAAGCTGAATATGTCATTTTCAAGGCACTGTGGTGTCTCATGTAAATTAAATTATTTGGGGTTCCAACCCAAAACCACAAAAACATCTGTAGAAGAGCTCAGAAAAATGTGGGATTTATCTCAGAGAAATCCTCAAGTTCTGACTGTAGTTTGAATGTTTATATTAATACAAATAATCATGTGCAGACTTTTGATGCAGATACTCCAACATGCTTTGTGTGCATTCACAAGTGTGTACACCTCCACATGAGCCTAACACAGTAGAGATTTTCCTTCTGTGCATATCATCAGGAATCTTGATGGATTTGCATTTTGACTACATGTCGTATCCTGTATCTGTGAAGTTGGCTTCCCTCACAAAGCTCAATAGCCTTTTCACAGAAGGTTCTCTAGTCACACTAGAGCAGATGCACAAGCCCTGTGGAGCAAAGACATTATCCTCAGTAGTTCTGCCAGAAACACTAAAGTGACTCTTGCTATTTTTTTGAGTGTGAGCTGAGTGCAGTTGTCAGAGGATTCAGTGATGGGCTAGAAATCAAAAGTCTAACTTTTAAAACCTAAAACATATATTGAAATAATTTATGTCCAGACCCAAGAGCTCAGAATGGTATAGAATAAAAATTATACTGTGATTAAAAAAAAACAGTGAAGAAACGTACTTGACTGAAATGTTCTTCAATGGTTTGTAAAATGTGATAGAAGAAAGTGAAATCATTGTAGATAAATAATTTTTAAACTATTTCCAATGAGGATACACAGTGACTTTGCTTTCAACTCTACTCCTTTCCATTGTGCACAACTGCTACAAAATAAAGCCCATGCCATCTAGTAAAAGCACCTAGGGACGGGACCAGCCAAAGGAATCAATCAATAGAAGGGACCTTTAGCTAAAGGTCAATGTTGTAGTAGAAACCCTGGGGACTTTTCAAGCAGCTACCAAGAAAATTTCTCTTCTGAGATGGTGTTTGCTTCAGGTTTTATTGTGCCTTCCTTCACAACCTGTGTAGGTTTCACAGATCACTTAAAGTAAATTCCAAATGAAAGGTTTTTCCACTTTGTATATTTGAAATAATTTTACTCAGAAAAATGGTGAGCTCTTAAGGTGATGAGACCATCACTGCAGTCAGACATGCTTTATACTTAAAATAACTTCAGTGTTACAGATTTCTTTGAAAGAATTTTTAAAAGCAGTTACTAAAAAAACAACAGTTTTTAATATCACATTCATCAACTTCAGTTTTTATTTTACACAATAACATTCCTACAGACTGATTTGGCACTTGGACACATTATATACAGCTACATCATCCTGTCTTTTATAAACAAGGCTACTGAAATTCTACAACTCTTTTTCATTCCCCTCCCTCTTCATGAATGAATTCCTTTCCTAATATTTAATCCATAATTTTCTTCTGTGGAATACTTTTTTAATACAGTTAAGCTCTACATTTGAATTGGAATATATTTCTCTGAGTTGATAAATAAGAGTACAACAGAATGGATTAATAACTAGGCTACAAGTAGATGCCTGTGAAATCAGTTGGTAACAATCTTACTGTAATGACTCATTTGAGTTTCAGCTATTTCTGACATTTGATCACAATAGACTTTAGCTAAAATGTCAGCTTTTAAAGCAAAGCCTTCTCATTAAAAAGGCCTTGTGTAAAAAAAAATTAGTCTACAGAAAGGCAATTGCTGCAGCGCACCTGAAATAGAAAATTGCCATTGTTATCACTGCTTCCTTTGCCTTTGGGAAATTTTATAACAGGAGTAATATTTTACAGTAGTGTTAAAATCCAGAAAATAAACTGGGTTGTTCCTAATCTCACCTGAATACTCCTCTGCACAGTTGGAGCCATGTCAAGTTGACTTGCCATTCATTATGTGCTGTACTTCTTAGACATTGCTTGTAGACAACTTCTGAATTCCACCTCTTTGTCCTTTTGTTGTCCTGATTCTACAACAAGAATCTTTTACAGAATCTTTTTTTGTAAATGCAAATGACAAAGAGAGGAAGGCAACAATATTTTCTGAAACTTCACTGAAGCACTGTAAATTAGGGCAGCCAAATCCACAACCACTGTCTACATAATTTTTATGAACTAGATTTTTATAGACAATTGGCTCAGTTTTTTCGTTTTAAACTAAGAATGTACTGTTATGTATAATGGTCATACCATGTAGTCTACACTATTATTTTTGCACTTCTCTCTGTTACTATGTTATTTTTACAGAGGGATAGGGCATGAAAAAGTTGGAGAAAGACTGTTAAATGAAATGCTATTGTGGGGCTGAATTTATGATGTGTACAAGTATGTTCCTTCCATTCTTACTCTGAAAAATCAGAAGCTAACACAAGTGGGGCTTTTTCTGAATATATGGCACAGAGTCAGTCTCCTGTGTGTGCACACTTGGACTCTGAAGCTTTCCCTAATTTATATGCTTATTGCAGCTTCTATTTTTCTTGCAGCCTATCCATTCTGGATGGTAAAAATATGAATTGGGGTTCTTTCCTTGTAAACTAATAATTGGAGAAAAAATAATATAAGGCAAGCTTAAAAACCTTTTTTTGCTCATGTTCATAACTTGAGAGTAATACAATTTTTGAAAGGTCTTTTAGTTTGATGATGAATTAAACAATTTCACTTTTCATGATTTGTAAGATTGTCCCAGATGAAAACAACCATAAGAACTCATAAACAATTACTGGTCAAGCCTCTGCTTCTGACTGCTGTGTAAACCTATCTCTAAGTGGAATGGCCTGTGCTATTTTGTTATGCAAATGACAAATTACATAGTATTTTATTTTTGCCTTGCTTCTGGCATCAAAAATCATAATTCTACTAGAAAAAATACAAAGTTGGTACTCAGACTTCTTTTTAAGCATTCTTTCTACCCCTATCACTCCATTTCATACCTCAAAAAATGGTATATGTGCTGTTTTGAGAACAGCATTTTGCGTAATCTTTTGTTTTTGTATTCAGATACCAATGGGATGTTTTAGAGCTGTTTTATAGTAATTCAGGGGGTTTTTGTGCATTATACAAGGACCAAAAGATGTGACAGGATAACATAGGGGCAGAACAAATACAGTAATTTCATGACCATGAGGTGTACCAGACTATAAAGCGCACCTCCAGAAGTCGGCAAATTTTGCAACTTTGTAGACCATACAAGGCACACCGGACTATAAGGTGCACTTTTTTTTTGCAGCGAGGATGCCCCCCAGCCCCCCCTGCGTGGTTGCTGGCCAAGGACCCACCTCAACCTGGAAGCCATGGGCCCCCGGACCTGCCTGTACCCAGGGGGGCTGGGGCATGCCTGCCGCCACTCAGCACCGCATCCCCAGGGCTGGGCTATGCTCGCCGCTGCTCCGTGCTGCCTCCCCGGGGCCAGGCTATGCCTGCCACTGCTCAGCCCCGCCTCCCTGGGGCCGGGTCATGCCCGCTGCTGCTCCATGCTGGTTCCCCGGGGTCCGGCTCTGCCCACCGCTGCTCGGCCCCGCCTCCCCATGGCTGGGACATGCCTGCCGGGGTGCCGTGGGCCCCTGGGCCAGCCTGTACCCAGAAGCCATGGGGCCCCGGGCCCATCTGTACCCAGTAGGAGGGACACTGTGGGCCCCTGGGCCCCCCTGCACCCAGCAGCCACGGCCCCACGGCCCCGCCTCCACCCAGCAGCTGCGACCCTGCAGGTTCCCCCCATGCCTTATGGCTCACACTTCCGGGTTGGCAAATTTCCAAACTTTTGCCCATATATAAGGCGCACTGGACTATAAGGTGTATTTCTGGCAGGCGAAAATTTTAGTCAAAAGGGTGCGTCTTATAGTACTGCATATTAAAATAGCAGATTCCTTCATAGTCTATTTTGGTCACTAGTAAAATAATGTGTTCTGGTATGGTCTGATTTGCAGATCAAATGATCGTTGAGTAGTATATTTCTGCCTTTAGGTTAAAAATGAAGAAATGCAGCTTTACTTCTTGCAAATGGACTGAACATTAGTTACTGGAGGATGGTGGAAAAGTTATTACAGTAATTTCAAGATTATAAGCCACATCATTTTGACTAAAATTTTGGTCCAAACCCGGAAGTGGGGCTTATAATCAGGTGTGGCTTATATATGGACAAAGAATGAAAAGTTGCTGTTTTAGTTTGGAGGACAGGTGTCCGCTGAGAAAGGCAGGAGCTTCTCTTTAAAATGGTGAATGTAAACCTCCAAATGATTATAATTTTGAAATCAAGGGGTTTTCAGGCAAAGATATGGGAATTAGGAATAACAGCTCTTTTCCAGGGAAATTAAAATAGAAATACAGTACTGCAAAGAAACAAACTCCAAGCTCTGACAAAGTCAGAGTACAACCTGACACCCTGTCAGGCAGGGTGTTGGTAGTAGTTTGATTAAATGGTGGTTGCAGCCTCCTGCAGGGACAGATGTGATTCAGTTGGAGCAGTGTTCCTGTACAAGGTGCAGTTTCCCTCTGGAGGTCCAGTGGTGATGTGGAGAAATCCAGTTTTCCTCTGGAGTCCAGTGGAGAAAGGGGCTACCTTAGTTTCCCAAAACCTCTGTTTTTATTTTGGTAAGAAATGTTGGGCTCTTCCCCCTGGCTGGAGCAACTTCAATGGGATGCAGTACAGTAATTTCACAAATACAAGCCGCAGCAATTTGACAAAAATTTTGGTGGAAACCCGGAAGTGCGGCTAATACTCGGGGGCGGCTAATATGTGAATAATTTTCTGACATTTACAACCCCAGATGTGCCAGCCAGGGCGCCGAGCCAAGCACCTGCCAGTAAAAGCCGGCATTTCGCAATTGTTACAGTGTTACCGTGTTGCCCTGGCTCCCTGCAGGCAGCACGGGGGGCGGGGAGAGAGGCGGGAGAGCTCCTTCTTCCCTCCTCTGCCACAGCCCAGGGGAGAGACGGGGGGGGGGGGGGGGGGGGGGTGACGCGCCATTGCCGCGGCGCGGGGAGCCGACGTGGGGGGGGCCGCGCCGTCATTGCCGTGGCCCGGGGAGCCGACATGGGGGGGGGCGCCGCCATTGCCGCGGCTCCGGGAGCCGATGGGAGCCCCGCGCAGCCATTGCTGTGGCCCAGGGAGGAGGCAGGGTGCTTTGTCCGCGCCCGCCGCCGGCGCCACGGGCACGGGAAAGCTCCGTCCCTGCCCGCCGCCGGCGCCACGGGCGCGGGAAAGCTCCGTCCCCGCCCGCCGCCGCTGCCGTAGGAGCAGGGGAAGCTCTGTCCCTGCCTGCCACCACGGGATAGTGCTGACCCGGGGTGACCGAGCCCAGTGGCAGCGGCGGGTGGCCCCGAGCGGCAGCACCGGGCTGGGCCACCTGGCCCCGTCGGCAGCCCCTAGCGGGCCGAGCCTGCAGAGCCTTAGCTCAGCCAGTAAACCCCGCCCTCCCGCGGTTCTGTTACTAATTGCACGCGGTCCTCGCTGCGAATGACAGAGTGGCTTATATTTGGGTGCGGCTCATTTATGGACAAAAACCGAAATATTTGCCAACACCCAGAGATGCGGCTTATACTCAGTGCAGCTTGCATTCGTGAATTTACTGTAATTTCATCAGTCCCACAGTGCGACTCAATGGGCCATTAGCAGAAAATGACTCTGTGAAGGAAGGATGGGTTTTAAAAAGATAAAGAACAATGCCCTGCCTGGTTTCAATGGATGGGCCATTAGCAGAACATCTCCCACAGAGATAAGCATCACTGCCCCCACCCTCAACAGATGGTGATAGAATAGATACCTTTTATCACACTCTGTATTGTAACCCAAGACAGTTGCCGACACTTGGAAGTGTAGTTTATAATCAGGTGCGGTTTATCATGAAATTACTGTACTTTCTGCTGTGCTATCATACTAATGAATATAATTCTTATGTTCTGTTTACCATTTTATGACATTACATTAACAGATGATGGTGTTGCAATCCAATAAATAAATATTTAAATATGTCTTTCTAAATGCTCATACAAGACTGCTCACAACAGTATCAGAACACCTTGCAAAGGCTGTTTTACATGAAGACAATTAAGCAGGTAATTATTTTCAGCTTTGTCAAAATAAACTGCAATTTGGAATCTATGTATTCTTATTAAAAACTCCTCATATTTTTCATTTGAAACTCTGTTTATTTGGCTTTTTTTTCCCTTACTCATTGATGTTTACAGCTGGTGCTGGGCTTGCCTCACCCAGTTGTAGACAAAACTCCCATTAGAATGAAATTGATAGCTTTGATATTGATAATCAATTGATGAAATTGATATTGAAACATATGCATTAATTCTGTGGGGCAATTTAGATCAAGGTATGTAATAAAGAGCCATATACTGCACCTGATAGTAGTCTGCTCATCCCACAGACAAAAATATGACAGTGAGAGCTTAGAAAGGCCAGGTTTTTGTTAGACTTTCATTTTATTGTGTCCTTATATCAGTCCTCATTCTCAAGTTCTATGAAAGTGATACATTTTATGTAGAAAACATTCAAGCAGGGGTATTCAAATCAGTACTGTTAAAGTAGTCAAGGAGAAGGGCACCAGGTTTATTGTGAAAAGCCAGAAAATGTAGTTCTACTGAAAGTAGACAGTAATTACAAATGAGTGTCTTCATCTCCAGATTAAAGATGTAAGGAGAGTACATCTTATTGTAGCACAGCACTGGAGGTCTGTGGATGACAATCAAACAGTGCAAACTAAAAGTAGCTACACACACTGAGCTTTTCACTGATCTAACAAGATTTAGTAACCATAATAGCTCTTAGTCCATCTGAACCAAATAATAAACCAAAGCTTTAATGAAATTTGTTTCCCTTACTCCCGCCCCTGTTACACTCACTTTTACTATAGTGAGGAGAAGAAAGGAGGTGAAATTAGACCTGAAATTTATGGTCTAATATTTATCTCATAAATGCTCACTGAAAAGTTAAACACTGAGTAACTATTTTAGTTTTTATTTTGTTTTGGAAGGAGGCAATGTTTGCTTTTCCTAGCACTTAAAAGAAGCAATGGTATAAATGATATCTATCCTTGTGTCCCCCATAGCCTCCACCTGTAAGGCATTTTGAAAGGTGAAAAAACACATGGCATCCTTTACAAATTGAAGAGCCCTCTACATGTGGGAAATAGGATACTGTCCCACTGTCTCCCTATTCTGTAAAGTAGGAATCCAAACCACAATTTTATTTGTAAAGATCAGAAATGTTTATTAGCTTCCAGAAATGACATTTGTACATTGTGACCTAATTATCTCTGTGATAGAGATAGTGTTGTGTGTTTTTCCCACTGACTGTGCAATAAAGGGGGCTACTTTTTTCAGGGCATGGGCTCACTCCTTTTCTCTGGCATTATTTCATGCTTTAAGAAATGTATTAAACTTTCAGCTTAAGCTCCTTCCTATCACCACTAAGGCTCAGGTTGCTAGTTCCATTCTCCTTATCTCCTTTCATTTGATATAAGGGAAAAGGAGGATGGGGACAGAGAGTAAAGCCTTGCTCACTGAACTGGAGTGGCTCTAAGCCACGTGAGGGGACAAGAGCAAGTGATATGACTTCAGAGGTTGTTTCTCTCTTTTGTCTCATCTTTTCTGTCTTCACAACTGGAGCCAAAGGTATCAGAATTTAATGTCAATTGGGTGCAATATATTCAAAATTTCATAAACATTTGTGTTATTGCATTTACTTTTAAATATGATTTCTACATTTCAAATGATTACTATTAAAAGGCAAGTGAATTTCTAAAGGCGTCCTCTGATCAGCTGGGGAAGGTATGCAATTAATGTAGCATGTCTGTAGCAGCAGTGACAGGAACAAAATCAGAAAAGGCACAGAAGCTGTTAGGTATTCAGAACTTGTCACGAATCTTAAAGTACTCAACAGTTTCCAACTATCAAAGAAACACACTATATTTATAAGCATAAATGAAAGAACTATCAGTGTAGCATGAAGGCAACGCTGGATAACTCATTGCTATGCTATGACAAGAAACCCCCCAGCATTCTGGGGGATTTTAAAATTTACATCCTGTCTATTGATAAATGCTTTAAGTACACCCAATTGATA
This sequence comes from Catharus ustulatus, assembly GCF_009819885.2. Classification (NCBI taxonomy): domain Eukaryota; kingdom Metazoa; phylum Chordata; class Aves; order Passeriformes; family Turdidae; genus Catharus; species Catharus ustulatus. The sequence continues at coordinate 43,785,286 of NC_046225.1, forward strand.
AATAGATCTGCAATAATATTACAATTGATCATATAACAATAGGTGATGTCAATATAGTGGTGCAGTGAGTAGTTAAAAAAAAGCTACCAACTGTCAATTCCTTTATTTAAATTTCCTTGATTTTATAATTCTGTTTGAGCCTCTTAGAAACAGTAATTAGTTTGGTTTCCTTCTGTTTTTTTCTCTTATTTGTCAGACCTGTTTTCTCTGAGATCCTTCTGACTCATGGTGTAACTGAATTTAACATAATTCTGCATCTTAAACATCCTCATTTGTCCAGAGAAATCACTGGTCTTGGAAAGACTTTTGGAAAACAACCAAAGCTTTTAAAATATATAAATGGTTAAGCTCTTACTTGTTACTTTCTTGGCCATCCAGGAAGAGGTTCTATTTGTAAATTAATATTAAATAGTTCAGCAAAATCTTAAAAGATAAAAATTTACATGATAGTGCTAAGATTGCTAGATTTTAAAGAATACACTGTAGAGTCAGCTATAAAACATTTAATTATTCTAGAGCAAATGTATGTTCAGGATTCTCATTAAAGGCTTTCAGGTTTTTTGAGGTGATGACCTCACCAGGATTGCAGTAACGCAATGAACTTAATTGGGGAAAGAATTTTCTTTATCTCTTCAAAAATAACAGATTTTTAGTATTGAAGTTCAATAATTCTGATTGTTGCTTCTGTATGAATAATCTAGTGCAGGGTAACAGGTTACTCATTGAAACTTAATGACTTCACAAGAAAGGTCATATGGGTCTTGTTTCTATGGAAGGGTCTCATAGCTCCTGAAACTATCCCAGCACAATTTGAATTTTCCTCCTTTAACTGTTTCAAACTCCTTTTAGAAAGCTTTGACTGCATTCAGTTTCACTTGTTTTTTTTTCATTATGTCATTTATGATTGCAGTCTAATTAAACCTTACTCTGTGGTTACATGGATCATCTTGTAGTAGGTCCTAAGATAACTTCCCTCTTCTTGGAAAACTTTTATCTACATTTGTGTTCCTCATTTCTACTGGCATTCATAATGAAAATAATGCCTGACAGAACGAGAAGTGGGCCGGCTTTGAGCATCTCATACTTCCCATGTAAGAAAAGAACTATTTAAACTTAGTTTAATGAATCTATTTCTTAAGACACTTTAGCTCCCTTTGCAAGTTTAAGACTTTCAGAATAAGGGAAATATTGAGCCAAAACTTCTGTTTTTACTATTGCAAACATGACTACGCAAGAAATCACTTCTGTTATTACTGCTTGAATAGTTGTAAGTGCTCTCTACACATCAGTGAAATAGATTGGAATATTGTTTTGAAGAAAGCATGGCAGTGGATAGTCTTTTGCCATATAGGAACCTTAGAGTCGTGTCTCTGGTCTTTCTTGCCCAAAGGCATGATCTGCTTTGCACTGCAGACTGGTACAGAGGTCTCTGTCATCCTTGATCCTAACTCTTTGATCCTAACTGGTGAGACTTTCTGTCCAGTGCCACAGGGATTGGTCAGGTGACTGCTGCCAGGTGGCACATTCAGCACAGAAGGAATCTCACGGGCAGGGAGAAAGGGCAGCCAAGAGTCTGCATTGCCAGGTCAATACCAGAGATTTATCAGGATCTTGCTTCCAGCATTTAACAGCAGGTCTATTTTACCATAAGATTTGACTAAGAACATGAAAAGCTTCTTGTCCATTGGCTGAAGTACTTCAGATTTCTTTTTCCATGTTAAGATCATGGACTCACTTTTCTTACCTGCATGGTCCTCTGCATTTATGGAACATTAGTTCAGGTTCTTGCAAAACAAGATCTTTTTTTACCATCTCTGTTTTTTTCCATCCCATAGTCCAAGGAAGACTTGAACCTTAGCTTTAGTGCACAGAACTCTAAATTGTATTGGGAGAAACTTCTACACCTATTTTCTGAAGCTTCTCTGAATCTCTAGGTGTTAAACTTGATAGGAAGTGTTAAGTGGCCAGTCTTAAATTCCTTGAGTCTAACAGCTCTCTTGAAGACAAGAATGTAAGTTGGCCACACAGGCTGCCCACTGGCCTACAGCCAGAAGCGACAAATAATGTGACTGAGGACTTCAAAGATGGTGTCTGTTTCTAGGATGGCAGTAAGATGAACATCTCCAGGCTTCATCACTCAGTGTCACCGGAGCAGCTAATGATCATGAGTGTCTTTCAAACCTTTCAGGATACTTTATAAGTTTAGTCTAAGTCTAGAAGTCAGCAAACTATATTTTCATATGTACTGAGATTAATTTTCTTTGTTATGTAGAATGTGAAGCATTAGATTTATATCAAGATATATGCCTTTGATTATTTTTGTGCTTGTTTCAATAGTCTCAGTATCCTGCATTTTAAGACCGAGTTCGAGGAGTAATAAATAAATTTCCAATAAATTTGTCTTGGAAAATATTTTTTTGGATACAAATTAATGATTAATTGAGATAGGTGTCCTAGTTTGGAGGACAGGTGTCTGCTAAGAAAGGTAGGAGCTTCTCTTTGAAATGGTGAATGTAAACCCCCTCCCTACAAATTATTATAATTTTGAAATCAAACGGCTCTCAGGCAAAGATATGGGAATTAGGAATAACAGTTCTTTACTAGGGAAATTAAAATAGAAATACAATACTACAAAGAAACAAACCCCAAACCCTGACAAAGTCAGAGTACAGCCTGACACCCCGTCAGGCAGGGTGTTGGTAGCAGTTTGATTAAATGGTGGCTGCATCCTCCTGCAGTGACAGATGTGATTCAGTTGAAGCAGTGGTCCTGTAGAAGGTGCAGTTTCCCTCCAGAGGTCTAGTGGTGATGTGGGGAAAATCCAGCTTCCCTCTGGAGTCTAGTGGAGAAGGGGGTTGCCTTAGTGTCCCAAAACTTCTATTTTATCTTGGTGAGAAATGTTGGGCCCTTCCCCTTGGCTGGAGCAACTTCCAATGGGATGAAGTAATTTTATCAGTCACACAGTGGGACTCAATGGGCCATTAGCAGAAGATACCTCCCTGGAGGAAGGATGGGTTGTGAAAAGATAAAGAACAATGCCCCGCCTGGTTTCAATGGATGGCCCTTTATGAGAACATCTCCCATGGAGATAAGCATCACTGCCCCTACTCTCAACAGATGGTGATAGAATAGACCTTTTATCACACCCTGTAGTGTAACCCAAGACAATAGGCGTTCTTTTTGGAGATATAAGTGTTTTTCTAGGTCCTTTTTAACTCCACCAAAATCTGCAAAATGTTTGTTATTTTCTTCTGTGCTTCAGTAGAAAGTTTCTTTAAGAAATTATTTTCATAATTTGATTTTTTTTTTTCCTAGAAAGCCATTTAAGTTTGAGAAGCAAAGTTAAATGAAGTGCTCTGAAATCATGGAAGCAATGTGCTACAATTGGATAGTTACAGTCCATTGTAATGAGATTTCAATTCAGTATCCTATTCAGGACTGAGACAGTATTTGAAAAATGAGCTTTCCTGATGTGTGAATATTTCTCATCGAATAGTAGTTATGAGATCAAAGACCATTTAATGTTCTTTTTGTTTATTGTGCAATTTAATTGCACCCTGAACTAGAAAGTTCTGAATGCCAAGTGATTTTGTTTGGTTCTGAAGACTCGTAGGTATGGTACTTCTAAGCACTAGTTCACAAAAAAAAAAAAAAAGAATATTCAGTGGAATTACTCCTTATTTTCACTGTGATATCAAAGTATCTATTCATATATATGCCTGCAATATATATGCTTGCAAACTCACATGTAAGAAGAACTACTTACTTTATATGCATAAGGGGTTTATATCTAGCACCGTTGACAGATACTTTGTTTTCTGCTAAATGGACTCATGATATCCATTCTTGATTAATTTTGTTGAGATTATGATCAAAGAGAATTATTGGAAATTAATTTTTATATCAAAAAAATTAAGAAATACTCATGTAGAAAAATTGGTGCATAACTTTTTCCTTATTGAACAGCCTGAGAGAAAAAGTGATATGCAATAAAACATTCCTATGTATCCATTTCACACCATTTGCTGTTTTGCACTTTGTACCTCTTAAATGTGAAAACATAGAACAGATGTCTTATGAATTATGTATATTTCATAACAGAAGACAATTGTCACATGTATTTTGATACTGAATAATTCAAAGATAATCTGCTATATCTGCAGAGGCATGGATCCACTTCTTATTGTAAGAGACACTTAGATAATGACATGACCTGGCAATGTGCACTTGCAGCCCAGAAAGCCAGTTGTGCCTGGGCTGCATCCAAAGAAGCGTGGCCAGTAGGGCGAGGAGGGGATTCCGCCCCTCTGCTCCTCCCCAGTGAGATCCCACCTGCATCCAGTGCTGAGGTCCCAGCACAGGAAGGACATGGATCTGCTGGAGTGAGTCCAGAGGAAGCCACCAAGATGATGGGAGGGATGAAGCACCTCTCCTGTGATGACAGACTGTGAGTTGGGGCTGTTCAACCTGGAGCAGAGGAGGCTCCAAGGAGGCGTTATGGCAGCCTTCCAGTACCTAAAGGACACCTGAAAGAGACTTGAAGTGGGACTTTTTACAAGGGTAATGATAGGACAAGGGGTAATGGCTTTAACATGAAAAAGAGTAGGTTTAGATCAGACATTACGAAGAAATTCTTTACGGTAAAGGTGGTGTGACACTGGAAAGCACTCCCAGAGAAGCTGTGGATGCACAACCCCTGGAAGTGTTTAAAACCAGTTGGATGGGGCCCTCAGAAACCTGGTGGAGTGGAAGGTGTCCTTGCCCACACCAGAAGGTCTGGAACTAGATGATCTTTAAGGTCCCTTCCAACCCAAACCATTCTATGTTTGTGTGATCCTATAAACAAACAAAAAAACTGAACCCAAAACCACAAGTTGGTTTTGATTCGCCCTTGAGATATTTCAGGCATCAGGCCTACTAAGGATTTTGCTGCCAAAAGTTTCTGGGATGAGTAAATCTCTGTAATAAAAACCAGGCATTTCTTGTGCTAACTGCTAGCATAGGGAATTTTCATAGGGTTTTTTTGAAAGAAGCACTTTGGGAAATATAGTATGGTGAAACATGACAATATCCTGAGTTTAAAGAATTAACATTATATACCTCCATTTCTGGGTGCAACATGCTCAATAGATATCAAAGCTTAAAAAACTCACACCACAAATGCCAGGAGAACATTTCTATCAGTAATTTGGAAAAAAGTCTAATATAATACTTGAAACATATTTGAAATTACATTTGTCAAGTAAAGGATAATTTCAAATTGTCAGTACATTCCACTGGGAAGAAGAGAAGAAACCTCCAATGTAAAAGGAAATGTAATTTTAAAAAAATTAGGAATTGGTAGTTCATTAGAAATTAGATGTTACTATGTTGATAAATATTTTATACAGAATTTAATGTGTGTCTAAGAAATTATCAAATAGAATATTACAAATTAAGTGCATCTTCAGATGATCAAAAATAATTCTCACCTTAAATGAAGAACTCAAATGATTTTGCGTGTATTAAATTTACAACATTGGCAATATTTTCTCCTTCTAAGTAAAATGGAACAGTTGAATTCTCTAGATGTTAGACACATTTAGCATCTTTTTTACTTAGCAGTGGGGACAGTTGATGTTGTGCTTAGGCATGCAGTAACTTCATTATAGGACATGGAATTAAAAAAAAGAAGCAAATGTAGGCAGACAAGACTTGTTTAATGCAGTATTTTTCTCAAAGTATATTGGAAAGAATTAGATGCACAAGTTGAATGCCAGGGAATGCAGTTTGCAAATCAAAGTGTGCAGCAGTAAATTACCAGAATAATTAACTAATTTATGGTGTGCATTTTTTTCAAGGATAGAAAAGACGATAAAGTAAGGTAGTAACTCAAGATGAATATTAGCTTTTCGGACAATGACTAACATCTATAATAAAGGCAATTTCTTTTCATTACATAGAGAATTTCATCACATACAATTTTTGGTTACAAAATGGGACAAGAATTTGCTTACAGATATGAGAAGCAAATCATTCAGTTGCCAGCAATTTGGGAAATTTAGAAGAGTTTACTAAAATTTTGACATGCAGCAAAATAAAAAATGGTTTGAAATAAAAATTATTCATATTCTAAAAAGCTGGGTAGATTGATTTCATATATTAAAATGTTTTTCAATTATTTTTTCTCTTTCAAACCAACCTTTATCTCCTATCTGATTTTCAATACCAAGTTTGCCAGTACCATTCTATTAATAACTCCAACTACCCTTTTAGATTGAAACATAAAAGCTTCTGAATTTTACCAGTAATTTGGCAAGGTGTAAACTACATTAAATAGAGGCACAATTTCATTTAAACTTTTAAGACCTAATTTCAAATAATAGTAGGAAAAACCACCTACATAAACAGAATTCTGGTTTTTTGTGTCTTACAGAGATTGAGCGTTGCTCATAGTCCTCCTGTTTTAGTGAGAAAGACTTGAACCAGGTGGAAGATTCTCTTAACAGTCAATCAAGCTCATATAAAAGAATCTGATGCCCAACTACTAGCAAAATGAGGCTGTTGAGGTTCAGGGACCACATTTACTCATGTATATATCCAATATATTTTTCTCCATTCTCCAAGTCTGATCCAAAGCTGAGAAAGAAGAGGATGCAAAGAGGATAAATTAAACAAATCCACTTAAGACTATAGAATATTTGTGGGACAAATCTAAATCTTTTAGCATTACTGTGTTGGGATTTGTATTATCCCTGACAACTGTAGTTGGATTAAAGCCAAATCAAACTAAAATTAAGTTGAATGTTTCAAAGATAAAATTAACTGCTATATTGTGGAAAGTAGTTGCCAAAACAACAAATACAAGCACAGAACAGATATGAAATTTGACAAACCAAACGGCAAGATGGTATGAAGTGGTTGGGATGTGTATTACAAACCCTAGTTTTAAATCAGCTAAAAAAATCCCTGAAAAGAAAACATTTCTTAAAAAGAAAAAAACAACAACAAAAAACCCAAAATTATTAGACAAGTAGTTGGGATAAAGTAAAAAGTTTCTCAGATTTTGACTCAGTGTTGAAGAATTCAGTTTTCTACACAATGATGCAGTAAAAAACCCTGCACTTTCCATTCCTGAAAAGCTCTGGGCAGTTTATTTTAATAAGTAAAAATATTTATGATCCTAAATGACTGCTGTTAAAGACTTCATTATGGCTGAGACAAAAATTGTCTATGTCACACAGAAGGTCATTTTTGTTTTTTGACAGTTCTCTATGCTAAATTCATAGAAGACTCTGTTTCTTAGTCTAATGGTTAGATATGTATAATACAAATTGAAAAATTGTGTCTTCAACAGCTTTAAAGTGTTTAAAATGCTCCTTCTGAGGTTTGCAAACAATAAGCTCTCTATACCACAGTGGAAGGGGAAAATATCCCATCTCTCCCGTTACAGATCTGCAAACGTGGTACTAAGAATCCAAAATTCATTAGGAAAAAGTGTGTTTCTTAATGCATTAATGAACTTTGTCGTATTCCAGTTTTGCTATCACTTCTTGGTCTTTTACTGAGTACCACTGAGAAAACACTGGCCCTTGTCTTCTTGTCTGCCCCCTGTCAGATATGGTGAAGATTCCCCTGGAGCTTTCTCTTCTCCAGGCTGAACAGTCTCATCTCAGCCTCTCTCCATATGACAGATGCTCCTATCCCTTGAACATCTTCATGGCTCTTCTGGTCATTCACGTCTTTCTCTTATGGGGACCCAGAATGGGCCTCCAGATGTGCCTCCTCAATGCCGAGTGGAGGGGAAGAATCACACCCCTCTACCTGGTGGTAATGGTCATCCTAAGGACACCTCTGGGATGCAATCGCCCTTCATTGCCACAAGGGCACATTGCTGGCTCAAATTCACCTTGTCCAACAGGACTTCCAAGGTTCTTCCTGCAACATGGAATTTCACCTGAGTTGAAGGTTCAAGCCCTTAAGTATTTCAAAACTTGTCATGACTGAATTTTATGTACTTGTCATTGCATTAATAACCCCCTTTCCTCTTCACCTTCAAATGTTTTATTAAAACTATGCTTATTTTAATGGAGGATGTCTCTGTTCAGTTATAAAACGAAATATCATCTCCAAGATTTTTAAAAAATTGACCATTTCCCTGAAAAATAATGTCCTTTACCTTGATCTGAACTCCTAATGAACTCATGGAGTACAATATTATTCTCTCCTTCATAGTAAGCCCATTCCAGATATTCCCTTCTTTCAGGAGTAAAAGTCAACTGATACCAAACAAGGGGAGCACTTGAATTTTTAAGAGAAATGATACTTATAAATTGCTATTTTTTACAGTACTAAATAGATACTTAATATTTAAAATATTATACTTAATATCTATATTAAGATAAATTCATAAGGAAATCTAATTAATAACACACAAAAAACCATAATGACTTCCAAATTAATTTCTATACATTAACAGACATGTATTTATTACATTAATATTTTAGTGTATAATAATTGGTTTGCACTATTAATCTTGATTTGATTATCAAGAATTTATAAGGAAAGCAAGTTGTAATAATGGTTTCAGCTGGAGAAGTACCATTTCCTTAATTTATGTTTTGTTGGCAATAATTAGCTGCTTTGAACAGATATTAAATAAATGCTTCACTTATGCTGAGGTCAGAGGTTAGATCTAGTTATCTACAAATAATTTTGGTTAAAAATATTTCTAGCTATGTGTTATATACATATTTATTTTCAAAAATGATAAAACACAGTTACATTCAGCCAATAGATAAAAAAATATAAATTTGGAAAAACATTGTTTCTGCTTAGTGCAGATGTTTTCCCTGTGTAGTACCTGTAGCACAGCATCTGGCAATTCTGGTGTTCTGGAGTGAGATGTAAATACCGTATATGTGTATGGATTATAATGTGAAAAAATGCACAGTATAGAACAGGGACTAGAAAGAGAAGTGCTTTTTATGTTCTACATTTGTTCTCTTTGTTCTCATTTACAAATAAGAGGAAGGATTATCAGACTGTTACAGGTTTTCCTGCTGGTTTTGCAGCTTTCTGAAAAGCATACTTGTATTTCATTTTATACCATTGCAGTGTTTTCATCTGTGGTAGAGTTAATATTCTTCACAGTAGCTGGTATAGGGCTGTATTTTGAATTTGTGATGAACATTGGGTTGATGATATAGAAATCTTTTTCTTTTATTGCTGAGCAGTGCATACACACTTTTCTGCTCTTTTATATTGCCACACTGGCAAGCAGCTTTTGGATGAATGGGAAGTTGAGAAGACATGCAGTTGGGAAAGTTGAACCCAGCTGCCCAAAGGGATATTACAGACCATATGACAACATGCTCAGTAAATAAAGGAGGAGGAAGAGGGAACATTAGCAGTGATGGCATTTGGTGCTGTCTTCCCAAGTCACCAATACTCATGATGTTTGCCTGGAGATGGCTGAACACCTGCCTGCCCATGGGAAGCAGAGAATGAATTCCTTTTGCTTTGCTTGCATGTACGGCTTCTGCTTTCCCTATTAAGATGGTTTTATCTCAACCCACAATTTTTCTAGCATTTAGACTTCTGATTATCTCCTTGATTCTGCTGGTAGGGGAATGAGTGAGAGACTGCATGGTCCAGAGATCCTACTCTGGTCCTGTACACCCTACTATCTTTAAGGTTCTTCCTTAAAAGGGTCATAAGCAGAAATTAGGGATGAAGTAGGAACATTGGCTCTCAGCCATAGGATTCTAAGGGATGCTCCTGGCTAATACTGCAAGAAGAAGAATGCTAGTAGAGAAAGCACATAAAAAAGAGAGAAATTAATGTCCCAACTCCAGCTCAAGGCAGGGCAAAGCATGGGGTAGCAGCGGGGGAGGTGGAAGCTTTGGAACGGGGAGGGAAGAGATAAAAATCATAGACTTGTAGGATCATAGAATAGTTTGGGTTGGAAAGGAACTTTAAAGGTTCTCTACTCCTACCAGATAAGTGCGGACATCTTCCACTCAATCAAGTTGCTCAGACCCCTATCCAACCTGACCTTGAAATCTTCCACCTCTCTGGGCAATGTGTTCAAGTATTTTACCACACTCATTGTAAAAAATCTTCTTCCTTACATCTTCTCTAAATTGATCCATTTTTAGTTTAAAATTGTTGCCCATTGTCCTATTGCAACAGGTCCTGCAAACATGTGTGTTCCCATCTTACTTGTATGACTCCCTTTGACACCCAAAGGCCACAATAAGGTTTCCTCATAACTTTTCTGCTCCAGGCTGAACAAAACCATCTTTCTCAGCCTGTTCTCATATGAGAGATGCTCCAGCCCCCTGAATCATCTTTGGGGCCCTCCTCTGGGCTTAATCCAACAAATACATCTGTTTTCTATGCTGGGGAGCTCTGAAATGCAATTTGAACAGCTTGAAAAGAAAAACAAAATTATGTAATTTTGGGGCTATTTTTTTGGTTGATTTCTCCTGTATTGGAGAGTATTTGGGTATTTTTCTCCTGTTTTGCCTTTTCTGAAAAAAAAAAATATATATATTTGATTCAGGTTCTAGCTCATATAAACTTCAGTTATCAACCTTATATGCACTATTCATATAGAATATGCACAGACTGTGATTTGAATACAAATATATGAAATGACAAATTATTTTCAGAAAATCAGGTCAGTCCTCAGAATGAAAAACAATGGTAATGTTTTCTTATTAAACAAGTAGGATTTTGTTTATTATTACAGAATGTGTCATAATTTTTGTATTTCTTCAGGAGATAAATATTACACGAAAATTAATGTGACCACTTATTAACTAGTGTATCTGCAGGACAGATGGTAGAAAATTTTATTTTCTAATTTAGAATACAGATACCAGTTGAAATTTCAAAATTACTTCTGATACAAATTCTAACACAACAATGTGAATACATGTAACAGCAGCTTCAAATACATAGATTAAAAATTTGATGTATTTTTGCCACTCATTCCCTTCCTGTTTGTTTCTGCTTGGGCTTTTGGCATTCAGAACAAAAAAGTTGTACTTGTATTTTGTGATTAATGAGATAACACAGATGTGAACTCTAGCAAGAGCCAGTATACATATGGGATACTGTAAAGTGTCAAAATTGTTACCATTAATTTGGCACTTTAGGAAAGGAAGTTTTTTCACAACCTGAATAATAAAAAGGTCAAAGGAAAGAATAGCAAGAACAACTCTTACAGAACCATCTGACTTTTTTTTCAATTATAACACAGTAATGATGCCACTTACTCAGATAATGCCTCTAAAGTGGAGATGAATTGTTTTTCCTAGAGGCATTTTCCGAACTCCAAAAGACAAAATGCAGCCAGCTTGCATGTTTCTAAAGAAATGAAATACAAATATATCATCACCTTCTTTCCTCAGTTTTCATCTTACTGTTTCTAGGTTTTTGACAATTTGCCATTGTAATGAAAGTGCTGGAGCTTGGCAGTGTGCCATGAAATTGCAATAGAATATATTGTAATTGCATTTATGGGAATAATAGTGATCAAGATGAAAAATAGACTTTGAATCTACTGAAAGTTGGGGCAACATTAAGTTCTTTCTCTCTCTTTCCTGTCTATTTTTCCTACTAGCTCATTTTTGGGGCAAGAAACTAATTTGTCTTCTGGACAGAACTGTTTTCTAAAAACATGATCCACGTAATGAGGTGAAGCATTGCAATGCCAGCACTATACTTCAGTTGTATCCTTTGGACACTATTTGTTGCATTATGCTTTTTTCCATCACCTTTATTTAAATAATTTCTTCTTTAACCTTCAGTGCACCATTCAGAATTCTGTTCACATGCTATAACATAAGTAAATCAGATGGAGGTATGCTGATTTACAGACTTTCATTTCTCTGGGGCATTTAAAGAGTTCTAGTTGTGAAAGTGAGTGAAACAGTTACAGGTTCCTATTCCACATTTGCACATATTGTAGGAGTACATAGATCCATTGTCTCTGGAAGGGCATTTGGACCATGAGAGCCAGATACACATAGGTATAAATTAGATAAATGTCAGGCTTAGCTGAAACCAGGTCATATTGTCATCTGATAGACCAAAGAATGACTGTGGTACAATTTACTAATTTATTGTTCTTAAATTTTAGATAGCCTTTGACATCTTGTCCTATACTCTGCCTATGTTTTGAATGGCAGCATAGGTAAAAAATCAAATAATTTTCCAAGAAAAGCACTTCCCAGTGGTACCATGATTCACAAAAATCTAAGACAAATCCATCATTGGTCTTAAGGCTTGTCCAGTCTGCAGAAAATAAGATCTTGGAAGGGAACCTAGCAGAACAGCAGCATGCCCTTGCCCATGTCTGTGTGGGGGTTATCAAGAACATGGAATCAAGGTCTCCACAGTTTTCTAAGGTGAGAGGACAAGAGACAGTAAACACTGAAATTAGATTCACACTGGTTATAAGCAACACCTGTTTTGTTATGAGACAGTCAGACAGATGAATAAGTTGCCCAGAGAGGTTATGCAATCACCTTTGGAGGTTTCTGAGACCTGGTAGGATAAAGCCCTGAGCATTCTGATCTCATAGCTGACCCCATTTGAAGCAAGAGGCTGGATTAGAGACCTTCTGAGCTCCCTTTTGAAATGGCTTATCCTGTTATCCTAGATCCTATAATAAGTAATTTCTAAAGCAGGAAACTGTTTGCAGAAAGAGTCTTCTATAATTATAAAAATAAATTTTTACATTTTATAAATTCTCAAAAGATTTCCTGAAGTTACACTACACAAACATAGATTTTAATATTTTTATGTATTTTTCTCCATTTAGAAATCTTCACACCTGTCTCAACAGGAAGTCTCATAATAGAAGAGTTAATTTATAAATGCTGAAATTTTAAAAAAATCCTGCTTTTCCTTGACAACTAGACCTTCAGTAATTTTTTTTTTGGTGGAAAAGAAACCTTGTTTTATTTTTCTCTGACTGCCATAGTTCTTCTTCTAAAGGTTACCTTTGCCTCCAAACCTTATATCCTCAAACACTCAGACAATCATGGATATGGACACAAAACCACTGGCGTTACTTGTTTCTCTTAAGTTCAAAGACTTTGTTATTATATTTTGAAATGCAAAGATTCAGTTTCAAGGGTTCTGCTTTATTACTTTAATAAAATATAAGGACACCATTCATTAATCAGTCATGTAGTAGACAATGCATAGTTTTACATTTAGCATTTGCTACCACACACCTCAAAAGCAAATAATTTTTTTTCTTTTGGTATTCTTGAAAGTACCTTTCTAACTGAGGGGAATTCCAGTTCTCCAGGAGGGAGAAATTTTATAGCTGAAGGAACAAAACAGAGTTGGCAGGAATGAATGATTTAAAAACCCCTCTCTCCTAATTAGATAGTGTATATTGTCTTCTTAACTTTGTAGAAATTTAAAATTTGGTTTGTGAAGTGTAGGCTAAACAAAGTTTGGTTGCATAAACAGAGTAAATGTTATAGCCTGCTACATCCAGAACATTGGCTGCAAGCCCTTTGATAAACTCCCTCAGTCAGAAGTCTGACAGTGAGAAGATAGGAAAAAAAATACAGGTAATCTCCTTTTTGTTTTCAACAAAACATAAGAACATCTGTGCTGGATCAGATCAGCAGTTCTGCTTTAGAGAGTGGTCAGTAACAGGAATAGAGGAATGGAGTGCAATTAACAGGGAAGTTCTGAAATATACTATCTTTTTTTTTTTTTTCCCCCATTACTTTTTCCTGGGAATTACTGAGGCAGAGCATTCCTGTCTCAAACAGCTGCCTCTATTGCAATCACTGCATTAGCAAACAACAATAAACCTTTCCTTTTGAACATATTTATACGTTTTCACACAAAAAATTATTGCGGCAAATTTAAATAAGCTCATCTTCTCCTAATAAGTAACTTGAATAGTAATGAAACATTTAAAAAATGCTGTTTCATTATCTCTGATAATTTCTAGTGAGATCCAGATCCTAAATTGAATGGCTTTGTAGTATCAGAAGCAAAAATCTCTTCCTCTTGTGTTTTATTTAGTGGATACAATACCCTTTTCAGTTTTCTCCACTATTTTCAGCTTATTATGGAAGAATTAAGATCTTTTGTTGTTCATTAGAGCAAGAGGACAGCATTAGTTGTGTGGTGTGGCAGTGCACGGAGCACTGCACTTGGAGCATCCAGTTACCCGCTGTACAAGGTGTTGGATTCCCAGTAAGTTCATGCAGCACAGTAAACCCCACGTAGCTGGAGTTGCTGGTATTCAAAACCAGTCTTATCACAGGTCTGTTGTCTAGATTTAAATGCATCTGGTTAAGGTTAAGAGATCCCCTGTATTTTTTACTTAATATCAGCAGTACCTCACGGAATGAAAAGGAAAAAAAAAAAAAATCAGCCTTCTGGTAAGTCACTTTGATTTCTGGTGACAAAAGATGATATGTAAAAGCTTGACATTATAGCTATTATTCCATTATATTATTGTCTTAACAATCTCCTTACTGAGTACACAACATGGGTTTTTGCTTTTCTGTAGCAACCATTTCTTCTGCATGTGTAATTACAGAATGGTTATCTCAGTTTAACTCATATCTAATTATGCAAACAAGCATATATGCCCTCAAACTGCTTTTTGCATACTGTTCTGACCTAGGAATCATGCCTTTACTTGCTCATATTCATGTCTTAGAGGTGTTGGTTCAAACCTTCTTTACATAAAAGTTTATAAATAAAGATTGCATAGAAGTCTTATTATTTTTAAGCCCATTTTAATGTTCTCTCAAATATGAATTACAGGCAAATCAAAAGTCATGAAGGTGGGAAGATTGTGAATGTTGCAGCGCTAAAACCTTTTTATTTCTTTGCTGGAATTCAAACATATCTCCTGTAATTTTATGGAAACAGACAAATAACAAAGGAGAGACACAAATACTTTTTTTTGTTTTGCAGGTGAGAAGTTTACATGTTGAGACAGAAGTTTGTGTTTGCATAAGAACATTTTTTCATCCAAAAATCATACCAAACCAGACTGTTCCTGTTGGTCATTCTCTCCACAGACCACTAACTGTGTTTTCTTTCTTTCTGTGTGTTTCAGTTTCTGATTGTTTTTCTGTTAAATTTTTAGCAAGTCTTATCATCCATCTTGCTTTTTTGTCACCCCTTTCTCTTTTTCCAGCACTCACAGATAAAGATTCCCCAGCAATGTTTTTTCAAAATTGTTTCTGAGAAACAGGTGACCTCAATGATATAGAAAATACTACCCAAGTATTTCAACCAATTCTTAATACTGGGTATTAAACAGTTATGTGGTATGCCTGGGTGATTAAGAATATCTAACTATTCTGGTGTTTAACAATTTAATTAATAATTTCAATTAATAAAGCCCATTCTGTGATTTGGAATAAAGTATTCACATAAGTCTTAACTACTTAAGACAGCAGAAAGCAATAATTTACAGTACTCCTAAAAGTCACTCTGCCTCCCTGAATCACACTCACAGTCGAGCTTGGAAAGGACCTCTTGAGACCATCAAGTTGAACACTGTCCTCAAAGGATGATTAACTACAGCAGGTTGCTCATGGTTCTGTCTCATTGCATTTTTAACACCTCCAAACATACACACTCCACAACTTCTCCGGGCAATTGTACAAGTGCTCAGCTGTACCCACAACCAAAAAACCCCCAAAATCTTATTTCTTACTAGAAAAAAAATCCTATATTCTACTTTGGGCCCAATTTTCCTGTCCTCTCACTGGGTACTACTGAGAAAAGTCTATTTTCTTTATTGATGCCCATCACCTAAACAAGGTTAAGACTCCCCAAAGCCTTTTATTCTCCAAGCTGAACAGTTCCAGCTCTTTCAGGCTTTCCTCATATGACAGGTCCCTTAATTATTTTCATGAAGAGGACCAGAACTCCAGATGTGTCTCCCCAGTGTTGAGGAGGGGGTAAGGATCACCTCCTTGACCCTGAGCTGGGGATGTTCTTCCTAATGCCACCCAGGATGCCATTGGACTACTTTGCCACAAGGGCACATTGCTGGCCAGGCTCAGCTTGTCTGCCAGATTGCCCAAGCCCTTCATTTCAGAGCAGCTCTGTTGGGGGTTGGGGGAGTTTTTTTTACTCTTTCCCTAGGTGGAGAAATTTTTCCCATTAGCATGTTAAAGGAACCTGGCTGGGCAACCCCCTGGCTCCTAATTACTCAAGACAAAAACAGGGATGGGAATGAATAGCTGTAAGTTGCTTTGTCCTTGCAAGGGGCCACTAGCTCTCGCCGGCCGGAATGCGGAGGAGAGAGGTTCTTTTTCTCCGTGGTGAGACCAGGCCCTGCACTCTGACACTGCTAAAGCTTCCTGCTTCTGAGAACAGCGCTGAGAACCAGGATGCAAATGGTGAGAGGAGGTTTTTTTCCTTCACCCTTCTCCCACCTGGGACTGCCCTGCCACTGCCGCCTGCCTGCTCCTGCAGTTGCTGCGACTGAGAGAAGGCCACCCTGCCCTGCTCCACTGGGACTGCGAGGAGGAGAAGAGCATCTAACTGGAAAAAGACTGAGACTGAGTTTCATTCATTTTTGTCACTGATTTTTCATAGCTGATGTTGTTCTTGTTTGTCTTGTAGATTTATCAGTAAAGAACTGTTATTCCTAAACCCATAATTTTTTTTGCCTGAGAGCCCCTTAATTTCCAAATTATAGTAAACTAGGAGGGAGGGGATTTTCACTCTCCATTTTGGGAAAAAAAGCTCGTGCTTTCTTTTTCCTGGCAATACTGTCCTCTAAACCAGGACAAGTTCACTTTTCGTCTTGACACTTGTGGCTATTCCTCCCCTGTGCAGGAATTGGTGCTCCTTTTTCCGAATTTCATGGATATTGTTGGATTTTGAACTTTGTAAGAATGTCAGACTACTTCAGCAGCCTATTTATGATATATATTAAGAGTTGTGAAAAATCCCCTTAAGTGGTTGGCTGAAAACAAAAACAATGTTCATAAATCCTTACCAAGAATAAGACAAAAAAAAAAAAAAAAAAAGGTAGAGGAGGAGTACTAGTGTCCTCATAATCAGTAAAATTCCAAATCCTCCAAAAATTTTTCAAGTTATTCATTTGAGCAGCAGTACACCTTGAATAAGTACAGTTGTTCACAGGAAGGCATCAAATTACAAATCAAAAAATTTACCAGGGGATACTTCATGTTAGAAGACTGGTAAACATGTTTTACAATCCCATGAAAAGTTGCATCGATACCATCACATTACAGTTTACTATTTTCTAAACCAGATTCTTTTGCCTGTACTCAGCTTAGCTAATATTTGTTCCACCAACTGGCAAGCAAATGAGTTCAAAACATAGCACTTAAAGAAACTACTTATAAATCAGTTAATCTTCGTAGATATAGCTTGAATAAAATTTTAACCATGTTCTATGGTTTGGATGGAGCACAGGCTTGTAGCAAGCAAATTATCTCTTTCTTCATCTGCTACATGGAACACTCATGAATTTTAGCATACGGATCCTTGTAGAAATGAAAAGGCTGAACTTAGCATGCAACGTCATCTCCCAGTTCTGTTCCTATCCAAGCAATTGGCAAATACCACTCATTTTCTTCCCACTTCTCCAGACACACACTATGGCTTGGTTCATCCAAAAATCTTTGGCATTTTATCCAGCTCTGTGTGGTCTTGAAATTCCTGGTGTGGTCCGTAAGCAGACAATACCCAACATATTTGCTGTCTAAGTTGAAGGTTTTGATGCAGGTTTGTAAAATAAGTGGTGCTTTTATTTTCATTCTGATTCAAAATTTAGGGGTTTCAGAAAGATTAATAATTTGTTTTTCTTAGTCACAAATCCCCACATAAATATTTCACAGAATTCCTTCAGAATTCCATGCAGGATTGATTTGTCATGGTTGTTATGAAAAATCACATTCCTGTAGATGGATATCTGTTTATTTCCATACTCTCACCTTTTTTTCTTTAATCTGTGCAATTTCTAGATGCCTCAGGGCTTGAATGATAAAGTAGGTGATCTTTCTCAGTTATTTTCAATGTGTGCATATGACACATTGTTTATGATGCTTTCACTGTATTTAGAAGGTCATAAAATATCAAAAGCCACAATGAAACTTTGCTGTAAAAATAATTCATGGCAGAACAAAGCATTTAGAGGATACTCAATTATAAATTAGATAAATAGGTAAGACTTATGACATACTTGTAATCTTACATGGCATTGATTTTGTTTTAAATTTTCATTCCCTGAGAAAATTATTATAGCAAGCATAGATTTCCTTGCATTTCTAAGGCACAATCAGGAAGAAATTGTCTTAATATTGCTCAGTTTTAACAAAGGGCTATAGCCATTTCAAATCAAATCATTAAAAAAAAAGGAAATGTCCTTGTCAAAATGATGGCATAGATGTAAACAAGAATTACATCAGCCACATTTTTACTATTAACAGATGTGATATAATGCAATACAGGGTTGTAAATATTCTTCACCAAAGGCAGACTTCATGGCCCATATTTTTGGGCAAGAAAGTAAAGAGGCTGTCTTAGTTGTCAAATAAAACCTAGGAAAAATATTTTATGATGCTAGCACTGTCTCTTGAAGAGAAGGATTTCCTCACGCCAGCTGGAGCCATTCAAAATCCAAAGACTAAGTAAAACACATCCTGGATGGATCTCATTACCAACTACTTACAAGTTGGGTTTTTGTTTTTATTCATTTGTAATGAGTTACAGTCCAGTGGAAACCGACAGGTTTGGATGACAAGGTAGGATCTGGCCATGAAAATCATTGGTGCCTTTTGTAAGAGTTAGAGGCTGAACTGAGTTTTAAAATTTTTATATATAAAATTTTCTCAGAAAACTTCCATGCAATTTCAGCATTACTTGATAAATATAGAAACATTTTCATTTGACTTCCATATATAGACATGCAATCTGATGTTGTTACTGTTTTTTATTATTATTGTTGATTAAAAAGTCTGTTTGCTGAAAATGCAACCCCATATATTAAGGAATGCTGAGGTTCATGATCTGCATTCTTAAGATTAAGAAACATAGCTATTTTAACTTTAGTATGAAAAATGAGATGTTACTTTATCCATGAAAAGCTTATATAACAAATATGGTACCACCCTTTTTTCTTAATAGGAAAGATTGTCTATAGATTTTAGCTTAACCTTTTACATATTAAAAAAAAAATTAAGCAGTGAAACACAAATGGAAATGAAAATTACAATGCTAACACTTAGTTCACTGGCTTACTTTAAAAGTCATTTGACGTACAAGGTGTAGTTACCCAGATACTTTAAAGAACTTGTAGGAAATTTTTACTTTTAAAATAAATTTTTGTGGTCTCTTTCTGAATGCAAAGCATAAATTCCTCCTCAGAACACAAAAGCAGGCTGGGCAATGACTACTGTTAATAATTTTTGTGTGTAAAGATTTGGCTGTGTGAATGAAGTGGGAAAAAGCAGAGAAACTGAGAAAAGGTGGCAATCAATCACGAGCTGCAGCCTGGAAAAGTACTGGGATCATGGCCCTGCAAAGGACTTCAGTATTCATTCAAAACAGAGTAAATAGAACTGCAAGCAAAAGGACTATACTTGGGGTTTTTCAAATCCTATGTCCAAAGAAACAAGACTTGGTACATTTTCTGTAAATAAAAGGAATGATCTAAACCTGCTACTGGTTCCCCTGTCTGTCTGGAATAATACACATGACTCTAACACTACCTAGCTAGATGTTTCCAGAGAGATAACACTAGTCATACATGCAGTGGGGAAGGAGAACATAACAACAGAGTTCTGAGACATGGTCCACCTCTTTAGGCTGGGATGTTTCAGAAAGCAAAGCGGTTTGGAATGAACCACTGGTCTAAGTCAGTTCTGTAAACCACAGATATCGGAAAGAGTAAATCAACACACAGCAGTATATTTCAGCTGTGTCCTCTCAAGGACTACCATCATGTAAAGATTTACAAGTACATAACTTCTTTGCTAGTATTCTGTTTTACCTGTTTTCTTGATAAGACCCACTGACTACAGACCTAGAACTTAATTTTGGAACTGGATGTTTTTTGCATAGACCGTAGTCTTTGCTTAAACTTTACAGTAGTTTCACGAATACAAGCCGCACGGAGTATAAGCCGGACTTCCGGTGCCTCGACAATGTTGCTGTCTTTGTCAATAGATAAGCCGCACCCCGAATATTAGCCGCACTTTCATTCGTAGCAAGAATCCGTGCGCAGCTTTCACAAATTGGCCAATTAGTAACAGGATCGCGGCATAGCGGGGTTTACTGGCTCGGGGCGGGGCCAGGAAGGCTCGGTCCGCTCATGGTTGCCAACGGGGCCGGCCGGGTGGTGCTGCAGCTGCCGCCGGGCTCACTGGCCCCCCTCTCCCGTCAGCACCGCCTCGCTGCCGCGTTTGCTCGCCCTGCCAGCGGGCCAGCCACCGCCGACGCTGCCAGGCATGCCGGCTGCCCCGCTGCCGCGTTTGCTCGCCCGGTCGGAGGGCTGCCACCGCCGCCGGGCTCGCTGGCCCCCCTCTCCCATCAGCACCGCCCCGCTGCCGCGTTTGCTTGTCCTGCCGGCGGGCCAGCCGCCGCTGCCAGGCACGCCGGCCGCCCCGCGCCATGTTTGCTCGCCCGGCCGGCGGGCCAGCCACCGCTGCCAGGCACACCGGCCACCCCGCGCCATGTTTGCTCGCCCGGCTGGCAGGGCTGCCGCCGCTGCCAGGCTCTGCCGGCGGGGCGGCCGCCACCAGGCTCGCCGGCCGCCCCCTCCCGTCTGCACCGCCGCCGCGTTTCCTCGCCCTGGCCGGCACTGCAGGCCCCCGCACCGCCGGGCTCCCCCACGCTGCTGGCCCCGATTCTGCTGGGCTTCCCCCGCTGCCAGGCAGCCCCACCCGCCGGGCTTCCTGCTTCTGCCATGCTCCCCTGCACTGCTAGCCCCAGTTCTCCCGGGCTCCCCCGCCCTGCTGGCCCGGGCTCTGCTGTCCCCCCTGCCCCGCCCTGCTGGCTCAGGCTCAGCCGCCCGCCTCCCGCACTGCTGGCCCCGCCTCTGCCAGGCTGTCCCACCTCAGCCGGGGCCGGCCGGGCTCCAGCTTGGCTTGGGGCTGCCGCGGGCTCTCACTTCCGTGTTGGCAGCTTTTAGAATATTGTTCATGTATTAGCCGCCCTCGAATATTAGCCGCACTTCCGGTTTCCACCAAACTTTTGGTCAAATTGGTGCGGCTTGTATTCGTGAAATTACTGTACTTTTCAAACAATGGGGTGTAGAGGGGAAGCCATATGAGGAGCAGCTGAGGTCACTGAGGTCACCAGTGATAGGTAACAGCATGAAGCTGTGTCAGGGAAGGTTTAGCCTGGATACTAGGAAAAGGCTTTTCACCCAGAGGGTGATTGGGCACTGGAACAGGCTTCCTAAGGATGTGATCACAGCACCAAACCTGACAGAGTTCAAGAAGCATTTGGACAGTGCTTTCAGGCACATGGTGTGATTCCTGGGGCTATCCTGTGCAGAGCCAGGAGTTGAACTCCATGATGTCTCTTGGGCCCTTTCAACCCAGCATATTTTATGATCCTATGATAATAATTAATATGAAAATAGTAATAATGGGGTTTATATATAGGACAATCAGAAACAACATCAATTATGTTGGTCAGCTCACTTCCTCCAACACCGAATTAATTTTTGACTAGATACACAAACCATATGTATGGCAGCAGCATGATTTTGCCTAAAAAGAAATTTTTCAGATCAGTTAACCAGACTCTGGAGAGTTTCTTCGGGCTAATTACCTGAGAAGTAGAATGGCTTTGTTCTTTGAATTTAAAAGGATTTCTGTCTACTTTCTCTGCATATAAGGAACAGATACAGTATGTGCAAGGCATAAAAGTCATTAACTGAATCATTAGTATATAGCTTCTAAATAATGACTTAAGCAATCTGTTGAAGAAGAGATCTAAAACTATGTCAATATGCTAAAAATTAGGTGGACACCATTAGTACATCACATACAGAAGTCTGACCTCCTTTCTCAAGACCTGTATGAAACAACTGGAAGACTAGATGGAAGGAATCCATGTACAGAGAACAAGAGACAGATCACATTGGTTTTGACTTGTTACTCTCTTCTCTTTTATTCCTTTGGATATTTTACAAATTATTTTAAATTTTTGACAATTAAGAAACTATTCTTTTGTTTCTTCAGGTGGGATTTAACAGTTATCTATAATCAGCAGAAGATAATCAATAACTACAGAGGAAGAATAATAATATTCAAGCTGTAAAATCTGAAGGTATCACTCTTTCAGGTCATATGGTAGCAGCTTGTGGTCTGGTGTTCAAGGTCCCATATACAGCTTCAACTGGAAAATCCTAAATTTTCTTAACTGAAAGACTGAACACTTTCATTATATTACTGCTATTAACTTGACTTCCTTTCCCTTTTTATACTGCTTTTAAGATAATGTTTTTGTTGCAGTTTTATAGAATTATGGTAGTGTTTTTCCTAGCACAGGTCATTTTGAAGTTCTATTGCTTTGGAATATTGTTCTGTGTTAGCTGCACTCCTAATATATGAATCTTGCTTCATTCCAATTACTTGAAAGCTCAAACTAGAGACAGGTACAGAAGCATCTACAGAATCATTATTCCCAGGTTATGGCCTTTTGAGACAAAGAAAATAATCATGCTTTGATTTAGAGTGATTTGACTTGGAGTGAAGCTATAGAGCACGCCTGTCTCATTATATTGAAAATTGATAGGCAAAACTCCTAGCTAAAAGTATACTCACAACCATCCCACCCTCTAATAAATCCACTAGAAGAGAATGTCGAAGTTCCTTGTGTGAGTTTCACTTGCAGTGTTAATTTCCATATAAAATAATTGACTTATTAAAAGGTGTTGTCCGTCACAAGGCAATGTCGAACAGTCCTGTGGTTTTGATTGCATAAAATACCACTTGTCTTGTTTGCTGCAGATCAGCTCCATTCCCTTAGAAGGGAAGTACTCAGGTTAAAAAAAACGAGTAACTGGCATGCCAGTGAGTGCTGTAATAAATTTAGACTAATGCTGATGACGTTGGTCTTGGGAAACATATCCACATTTGCAAGATTGATGTCTTCATTACTTTCAACCTGTACAATACAACAGCAATATAAAATTTTCTCTTCAGGTTCTTTCAGTTATTGGTATATCAGTTGTACCTTTTCAATTTTTAAAATGAAGTTCATAAGCACTTGTATTCTTCATAATAAAAATTTACATCTTTCACGACCAGCTGAAATAGTTATCTGTTTTTATTAACTCATAGCAGCTTGGGTTGAAAAAGGGATAGTTTTTACATTTTCATTTTTAGAATGCTTACTGTTGGATTTTTGAAACTTGCTTGATATTTTTCTGTATTCTGTGGTGGAACTTGTATACATACATGCTTTATTATTGACCAAAATAGTTAGAAATTGTTTAACTCTGTTTAGCTATTTCTGTGTTAAAACTAAAATAATGTCTCCAGAGTGCAAAGCACATTACCTACTGAACAGTAGGTATGTTTGATGTCTTCCTTTCAAGGAAAAGCAACAGAGCATAACCTGAAGCATTATGACTAAAATATTTGTTTGGCAGAAGCACCAGCTCATCTTGCCTTATATCAATATCACAAAACTGTATGTATTTGAAGTACAAGAAATTAATTTGTTCCCCACCCCGAGAGCACTTTTAAAACATCTGATGTTATAGAAAATAAAGCATCAGACAAAGAAAAAAAATTAAACAAAGATCTAATACACTTCCAGAATGACTGAATAGTGACACTACAGTTACTTTAGACATTACATATTTTTTAACAATGTGGTAAACCCTGAAATCTTTTGAAATTATGAAGATCTTTTCAGACATATCAGTTTCAAGTGGATAGGCTAAAACAGAATAGAAGAGAAGTAGAAAAGATCAGAAGTGAATAAAGTACAATTTATTTTTTTAGGGCACCTCTTACATTCTGAGTACCTTGAATTTCTTTACAAAGTAATGAATTAAATATTTTACTTGCAGCAAAGCAACCATTATGAAAGGAAAGGATATTATGTGCCAGCATTTCAGACAAGTCCCAGCAAGCCGCCTGAGTTTCAAGCCTAGATGTTAGGTTGTACTGTTTGTTTGTATCCAGGAGTAATTGTGCTTGAAAAGTTGCAGGTGAAAATAAATAATGAAAAACCCCAGTAAACTTATATTACTCTTAAGAAATGATTTTTTAAATGTTGAATTTGCAAATTTATGGAAGTGCAAACTTATCCTTGGAACTCAGTAGTTTAATTAACTAGGGTTTTTTTGCAGGTCTTCTTTTCTCTTTGTTTACTTGTATTCTCTTTGTTTTAGAAAAGGCAGGGGAAAACTAAAATTAAGATAGAGGGGCACTATGGGTGCTTTTGTGATGTGGAAGTGATGTATCAGAGGAAGGAGAAAGTCTTAAAATTTAACTTGAAGTAATCAAAGGCTGGGAAAGAACTGAAAGAGATGAAGACGCTCCAATATTTCATCTCCTCTTGTTCTCATTCCAAAATTATGGAATGAAAACAGAGAATGATGGACAAGTTTGAAAAACATGTATCAGTCACAGAAGATACTAAAATTCTTGTTCAGAGTTTGATTGATATGCTTATCTACATAAAGTCTGTACCAGGAATAAGTATATAAATTTCTCTTGTTTATCCAGTCAGGAAACAAGAAGGGGTTCCGGTTTTGATAAAGCTTTTAGAAAAAAGAAAAATTTTATTTCCTTTTACAAGAAATTTTAAATTGAATTTTCTTAATACCTCAAACAAACAAAAGCATGAAAGAGAAGATAAAAAAGGAAGAAGTTGTTACAGTCATTCAAACCTGAAACCTATCTTGGTCTTAGGAAAAAAAAAGTAATTTTCAATACTGCTTTCTTAACAGGTAGCTAAACAAAGCACAAAGCTTGAATTTGAGACTCATGTAAATGCTATGACATTATAGGAATAGGAAAATCTATCAAAAGAATGATTTTAATATTAGAAAAGCATGAAAGTACAATATGCAGAGTTTAACAGACCTTAAAATACTCAATCAAAATACCTTGCCTAGTGACATTTCACTCTATCTATGCCTAGCAAGCTTTAGATATTCACCAGAGAGACTCTTCAAAGAGATAAGACTATATAGCTGCCAACACACAAAGAGGTTCTACTTTTTAAAGTATTACCATTTGATATGCCTACTTAAGAACTGTTCAGGAAGGTGTGCACATAATGCATGTTAGATACTCTATCCTCACAATGTAAAAGCAAACGATTACTCTGTGTGGTCCAACATGTAAAATTCCTCATGTAGATTTTTTTCTGCATGTTAATGTCGTCTTAGAAGTGTCTCTAAATTTGGTTTTTCTAGACATTGAAGTATGCAAAGAAAAATGATGCAAATTCATATGAATATAGAAGTGCAAGCGCAAGCCTTTAAATTCTTCAGAAAGTTAAATGCTAAAAAGTGGTAACTTATTATTAAGTTATCCCTTAACTCTCTAGAACATTCATTTGTGCATAACTGCCCAATGCTTTAGAACAATACAAGGTAATATTTTAAAATGAATGCTTTGGACTTCCTCCAGAAAGCACAGAAATTAGAGCACAATGACACTTGCTGAGGTGGACTATAGAGGACAAGTCCTCAGATATTATGGAATTATAGCTCTACACAAGCCTCTGAGACCATCCCTTACGCTTGAATTGTGACTTGTGCCGCCAAGCTGTGTCAGGGGAGGTGCCATATGCTTCTGCTGGAAAATCTAAGACAAACATCTGGTCCTCAGGAAAAAAAAAAAGTAGAAAAGTGGAAAAGCTTCCTTCCCAGAACCCCTTGCCCCTCTCAGGGTAAGTGTAGGCCAAATGAAATCTTTTT
This sequence comes from Catharus ustulatus, assembly GCF_009819885.2. Taxonomy (NCBI): domain Eukaryota; kingdom Metazoa; phylum Chordata; class Aves; order Passeriformes; family Turdidae; genus Catharus; species Catharus ustulatus. The sequence goes on from NC_046225.1 coordinate 43,811,210, forward strand.
GGGTGGTGTCCTAGCTGGGTATGCCTAACTTTTTCTTTCAGCCTGATGCATCCAGGCAATAAAAAACTGGGAAAAATGAACTGGAACATGGATTGTGGACCCAGGATTCAGCTTGCAGTTGGCTCCAGCTGCCACTGGGGCTGCAGCACTCACAGCTCTGCTGGCACCTTCAGGGAAATAACTTCTCATGTCGGCTAGGGAGAACAAGTTGGAGTGCAATAAATTATAGGGATCTCTTGAAAAGATTCAGTTGCTATTACTGGGGTGCTGTAAGACTGTTCTTTAAGTAAAAAATGTTATGCCCAAGGTAAAAAATTCTTAAATATCCTGATTGATCAAGCTTCATAACTTCTTTCAATTTTTCCTTTCAAACATCATTAATTTTAAGACATTTTATGATACAGTTTTATAAAGTCTCAAGGAAGTGGCAACAATATTTCTGAATTTTTTGGGTTTTTTTTCTCCTGAATGATGGAAAGAAGAAATGAAAATAAAAAGGTGGACCTGTCTGCATCAGTTACAGAGCAACAAACTCAAAGATTTAAGGCTTGATTTTGCTGCTATTAAAATTAATTTTAAAATGCAGGTGATTTTCAGTTACACTAAGAACCTATAAATTAATGTTGGAGCAACAAGAATTTACTTTTGCAGAAAAAAAGTCTTCGTCTTGTCTTTATGGAAGATTCCTACTGAAATAAATACCTGTTGTCTGAACCTACCTCTAGATTTTAGTAGGAATTATATGGTGGTCATAGAATTCAATGGGGCAACTAAAACCATACTAAAAAAAACCCTTTCTTTTAGTAAATGCCATAATTTTTTGGCTGATTTGTATAGGATCAAATTTTATTTCCATAGATTGGAATTTTCTTTTACCTTTGTGAGTTACTCCCATGAGTGTTTTCTAAAATGAAAAGAGACAAATATTAACTTCTCAAACACATTTTTCTAGTGCTACCAGTATTTCTCCCATACTGTATTTCTGTAGCTTTCTATTTTTATTATTTTGTTATTTTTATTTTTCTACTTAAATTGCAAAGTAATAAATAACCTTACCCTTTCCTGTTGCTTACCACTGTTGTTCAGAAAGACACATCAATTTCTAATTGTTTTGATGCTTTCAAGAGCAAAATGGGATTTTTATCACTAATTGCAATGTTTCCCTTTCTTTCTATTTTGACTGTTTTGAATCTCTGATTGCTGAATTATTTTGTATTTGCAGTTACATTGTGGATGCTTAACTATTGTGAAAAGGCTGAATAGTCCTAACAACAAATAGACAATAGAACTGTTACAACCTACTCCAACAGTAGGTTTCACACCAGCAATTTTCCATTAACCTGGTGCTAAGCTATCCCAAGAGCTTGGTGAAGGAACTGCTTCATTATACTGACTAGCTGCACTCTGATTATCAAGTAAATTGCACAGGAAATAAAATATTTGGAGAATTCTGAGCAGGTTTAGAGCTGTATGTTCAAGAGGTTTTAATAATATCAGTTATTATCTCATTCAAACAGTAATGATGACAACTGGGTGCATTTCCTGAAGAATAATACATAATGGAAACCCTTATGGACCCGAGGTAAAGATGAGGCACTTTATTACCAACTGGTCATAAATTCCTTAAGATATGCAGAAATATAAGATGCTTGTGGCTTTGACAACATAAACACAGTGATTAGAAAGAATTATAGATATTCTCCCTCCTTCTCTTTCATAATTTCTGTTACATGGACATGATTCTATGCCCTTTCCCTTGACTGGTCATATCTATGTCCTGCATTATTAGTCATACAGAAAGATGCTTGACTTTTTTCAGCATGTCTTTCTAGAAATAACCTATGTGGTTTTTTATCATATTCCCACGGTCTAAGTGAAGAAGTCTTTGTCTCATAAATTTATGACAGTTTACAGAAAACATTTAACATTCATAAAAAGTGGATATTATTGTGGTTTACAATTGTCCGGGTAACCATGTAGGTTTTTTGGACTAGAACAATTATTATTTAATATGTTTCTGTACATTTGAAAAGGAACATCATGTTCTTCTTCTTCTTCTTAGAAATCCACAGGGTTAAACTTGTTTTTTAACATAAACAGCATGGCAAGATCTTTTTATTTTAATAAATGGCATATCAAATTATAAAATTATTTTACAGAAACAGAAAATTAACTAGATAATAGCTTTTCTATTTTTTATGGCACTTGATAGCCTTAAATGATGTTCTATGTAGTCTAGAATAATTAAGTAAGGTTTTAAGGAAAGGGTGGTATTTTGTGCTATTTTATACATGTATTCCAACTCTATTGCTGTACTAATGTCAAGGTTGTGGGTTTGATCCCTGTATGGGCCATACAAGTTTGTGTTTGACTTAATGATCCTTGTGGGTACTTTCAGAATATTCTGCAATTCTGTGATTACATGCCTGCCTTTCATGAGGGAGAAATTAGATCCTATAGTGAAATTGGTGCATTCTTAATGTGAAGTAAATCTATCATGTGAGAAAATACCACAAAATGAAGAATTAATAAAATGAAAGAAGAAATTTCATATTATGAAATATTGCCCTATGGCTGCAAACAGAAATTTAAAAAGTTTTTAAAAAAAGACACAATGAAAACAAGTCAGAATTCTTAGTAACTTCAATAAGTCTCAGAACTATATCTACTTACATTTTTGTGAATAAATTATTCAAAGGAACTTAATTAGAGAAATTATTTTACTGTTCTAAAAATGAAATAAGGAAGAATTCATGAAGAATTCATTAAAATGAGACATGAAATTAAGTATAATTCTGCTCTGTGTCAGAAGCAGAGGAGGATATATTCTATTCTATATATTGTATCTAATACTGGGATCTTACCATGTAGTTGAAAACAATTTATAAGACTAGGATCCATACAAAACAGGAAGCAGGAGTGTGCAAAATGTATCATCAACGAAAATAAAATAAAATATACAGTTTAAATTCTATGAAACACACTTATTTTCTGTTTCGGGTGCAGATGAGTTTCTATAGATAAATTTTTCAGGGTTTTTATCACCTTCCTCATTCTCAACATAAACAATATAGAGGAAATGCAGGACACCTCATTTTTTACATTATTTTTCAAAAATGGAACAAACTCCCATGAATTACTGTTTTTCCCATATAGATGTGCAGGTAGTAAATTGAGAAGAGTTGAAAAATGCAGCATTATTGTACATCTCTGCATTGATGTAAGCGGGTGCATAAGTGGAGTAATCTTCTTTGGGAACAAGGCAATGACAGACAACTTCTATTACTTACCCTGCTCCTGGGAAAAGTGGAGGTATATGCTACCCCTTATCTAAGAATAGAAGAAAAGTGACAGTCTATACCTGTGTAATATGTATTCAACTGATATAGGAATGTATGTTCTTTCATCTTCTTGTCAGTGCAAAAGATTTGGAAGAAATAATTTAAAAAATCTTCAATTGTCGCTTTATATATATTCTCATATTTTTCTCCACAAGCCAAAAGAAAGTCAAAGCAGAATAAAAGTGTTGTCAGTTTAGGATGAAATTAATTCTTTAATATTTTAATACTGTTGTTTTCGTATTCTGCATCTTTTTTCTTGTCTGGCAGTACCCAGATCATATTAACAAGAAAGTAACATGAAGCTTATTTTAAAGGGTTATAAAATGGACCAAACTTATATGGCAAAATAGGTGAACACTGTACTTGAATTTATAGAATATCCATTGTATAAAATTCAAATATAATTATTTGAACGTAATATTTTGTATGTTGAGGGTCAACTCTATCTCTGATATTACAGAATCTTAGAATGGTTTGGGTTGGAAGGGTCCTTAAAGATATCTAGTTCCAACCCCTTCCTGACATGGACAGGGATACCACCCACTAAACAGTGTTGCTCAAAACCACATCCAACTTTTTATCTTTATCTTTTATCATAGAAGGGGTAATTATTTAATGCTACCCATAATCATAGAGTTTATGCAAGTAAGTGGTCCAGCAGCCTTGCCTTTTCCTTTGAAACATGGAAAAATAGAGTCAGGTTTTGTAATTTTCTAGATCTTCAAATTGTCCTTATGCTATTTCCCTTTCTGTAGTTCCTCTGTTTGTTTACTTACATTTGATTCCAAAGGAGAGGTTAGGCATGTTTATCATGCTCACTGATCACAGAAAGAACACATGGGAGCAAGTATCCAATAGATATTTTGCAATTTTCAGTTGTATTAATTTCAGTCAGGAGTTTTCCATAGAGCACGATTGCTGAATAAACAAAAGTATAATCTTGAAACAAAGAGAGGTTTGCAGAAAGAAGTGCAAGTTATTTTCCCTCAAGTGAAAAATTGCAGTGTTTAAAACCAGTTGCCCGAGTAAAAAAATTGAGATCATCAAAAAGCCCCCAAAAATCTCTCTAAGAAGTGCTTCCCCCTCATGCATCAAAAAATTTAAAGCATAAGGCTTTTATGTCCTGGATATTTTCTTTGCTAAGGTGAAGTAAAGGTTGTGACATGGGACTTTGATGTATTTGGTTTATCTCAAATAAAATAGATTCACCTGTGAGGTACATCTGGTGTATATTACACTCAGAATATGTAACAGTTTAAACTGTAAGTGAATTACAATAACCAAGGTCTGGACTAAGGTAGAGAAGGTCTTGCTGACTACTACTTACCACATGATGTGCTGTAAGAAATAGATATTAGAGCATATCTACACACTTGAACACCTTAGGACAGCTGTCAGGATAAATGTATGTTCAGGATCTAAAGCTTGTCACAGCTGGTTTCAGAACAAATAAATGAGATCTAACTGCAGGGTGGTCCCTTCCCTGCATGTTTGGAAAGACCTGAAGTTTAACTGAGCTAGCAAGCATGTCCTCTAGGCTGAATGTAAAATTTCAAATGCTGTAAAAAACATAACAGTATGTGCATTTCTTAACAAATGTAATGCAGCTGAAACACTTTGAAAACCTCTCCCCTCTGTCTGCACAGATAAGAGAAAACAAACTCTGTGTGGATTTGTCATATCCTTATGCAGTCACTCCTTCTACGTGTGTGAAAACAGCGAGGTGTATATCGTGAGCTGCGTTAATGCATGAATACAGCTTCTTTAGATTAGCATTTAATGCCTTCCAAAAGGCTAGGCATGTGCACTGCTTTGTGCATTACTTGGTGTAAGTCCTGCCAAAGCTGGGATTGGCAGCACCTAGTCCTGATGATCAGGCAGCTGCGGGTCTGGACTGAAGTGAGGGGAGGGGCTGCCCTGGCTGGGAGGAGTTAAGAGCCTGTGACTCACACTGCTCTTGGTGGTTTTGATATGGAGAGATGTTTGGAACCACGTGGAAACAGAGGTGAACTTGACAATTCCTAGGGGAAATAGCAGTGCATAGGGACTCAGTGGTGGGTTTTCCAAGCTGAGACTTTATTGTGTAAAACTCATTAGAATATACACATGATATTGTCATAGATGTCGGCAAAATCCGAGTTAAAAATTTCAAAATTCCTAATAATCCACTGAGAGGAAAAGATACTTCAGTATGCATTTTTTCCGTCATTTTAGACTAGGTAAACAATATGCTAAGTTACAGATTTTAGTCTTTGTCCTTGCAGTAAATTGACTGCATGACAACCTAGTAAAGGGTTGTCCTTTCTAGGGCAGATATAGGGAATTCTGATTCTGTCATCAGCTGCATGGAAATGTTGAATTCTGTTGATACATAATAGCTAATATACTGTACATGAGCAATAAAAGCAGTGTGAAATGCTTCTGAATAGAAAATATACACTCTGGCCATCATTTGTCTGCTTATTAGCTTACCAATTTTGTATATGTGTGTGATATTCCATAACTCACAAAATGCAGACTGTCCTAGCTAAGATACCACTAGAGGAAGGGGTATTCCTGGTACCAAGTTCCCCAGCTTGAAAGTCTGGAAAGAGGGTCTCTAATTCATAGGCCATTGGACATTTCGCTGCTTGATTGTCTAGTAAGTTTTGTTATTGCAGAAGGAGGAGGTAAACCCAATTAGTAAAGAAAATATTAAAGAGAAGTATTAGGTCCAAAAAATTGCCTTCTGCATGATAATAAATAAATTCAGAAAACAAAAAGCCATAATATAGAAGAATAAAACAAAGGTTAAACATACCATGAAAAAATGAAGATAAGCAACTTGCACTTTTAACTCGTTCCACTGTTTCTAAAGAAAGTGTTGCAAAAAATGGTTAGTTTACTTCTTTGTGCTTTGTGGATGTCAAATAAATGTTGTTTCTTTTTTAATTTTTTCCCCTCTTGAAAGCATAAAAGCACAGAGTATTAGTGTTCTTTCATAGGCAATTAATAATTTTCAAATATTTTAGAAAATTCAAAAACGATTCAACATTACTTTTCAATGGCTTCTTGAACATATCAATTTTATTATAAAATTTAATTATGAAAATTGTCTTTTAACTTTGGACCTACAATCCAAATTGCAGGATGAATGAAACTGCTACAAGAATTCTAACTTAGGTGAGTATATGCAGTTTCAGTGAGCGCATTCGTTTCCTTTGTAGTATTTACCTATAGATCTATACAATGATAGAATACCTCTCATGAAGTAGGTGCACTGTGTATTAACAATGTTTTCCATAAAATTCTATGTCCAAAATGTCTTAGCTGCTTGGTAGATTGTGAAGAAAGATGTTTTCATTTCCAATAGGTGTGAAAATGCTTGAAATGAGGATTGTGTATCCAGAGAACAAAACTCATTACTTTTTGAAAAATTTTTTGCTCTTGAATGACAGAACATCTGTAACAAAAGTTTTCATCCATTTTTCAGCTGAGAATTCTCTGGATTATCAGAAAAATTACTTCTTTACAGCTGAGCTTCATGTACACCCCAAAATGCTTGCCATTTAAGATTTCAACAGGGACATTATACAACAAATTGTTAAAAAGCATGTCAATTGGTAAGTCCACTGATACCAGGCAGGACTCTACATTACTTGCTTCTCTTTGCAGAGAATGAAGAAATAAAATCAGAAATTTCAATTCATGCGATTTGCTATCTCTTAACATCTTTGCCACAATATTATTCAAAGCTGATAATACTTTCCCTTATACCAACTTAGTATTGTGTATCTTCAGAAGATAATTGATAATTCCTGGTCAAGTCTACTTCATGGTATGACCAGAATAAGTTAGCTGAAAGATTAAATTTTGAACTTTATGTAAAAAATCCAGCTAGACTTCCTCTTGCTTTATTGTTGTGCCAACAGCTTGGCATTGTTAACACAAAAATACAAAAAAGAAATGGAAAGAATTATTAAAGAAAACCCTTGCCATACAGATTTTTAATTATTATTTTCTATCTGAATAATGTGCTTTTTTTCCATCCCATAAAATTTCACAAACATGCATTAATTACATTTTTTTTGGCTATGACCATGGTTAATGACTTGATAATAATAATAACAATAATAATAATACTACTACTAAACAAAAATACTGGCCTCATTCAGTACAAGGGACTATTAAGTGTTTGCCATTTAAATGCTACCCAGGTAAAAGGGTTGATAAAGAGTAAAACACTAAAATTTACTAATAAATGTTCTGTAGTTCTCTCCAAATGAAAAACCCACACTACCCCTAGAACCTTACAGTCTGAAAGATTATTTGCAAAGTGGTTAAAATTAGATGCAAATAGAAAGTTTAATCCATGTATGTAATGATCTGATAAGTGACATTTCTACATATTTGCATATATATTATCTTAAGAGAGCTATAAACTTGGTTTAATTAAAATGCAGCCTTAGTGGAAAAAAATGGAGGAATGCCTTCTCAGATATCTTCAAAAGTGTGAATGTAGCAAGGTCTTATCACACCATAATTTATTTTGAATTCTATTAAGTGCACCAGTAAGTTTTAGCCTTATTCTTTTTCCTTCCAGAAAATATTTGAAGCAATAAATAGCTCACTGATTGGAGCTATTTTAAACTAAGCAAGTTAAATACTTAACATTCTTTTTCTATAGCATGTTCTCCAGTCATCTGGGGAAATAAGTGTTCCTTATAAAAAGAACCACACTGAAACAATTCAGATAGTTCAAAGCCTTAGGTTGCCTGCCAGAACTTGCTTTAATGTATTTGTTTTGTGAAATTTAAACAATGGACACAATATTTATATGTGTACCCTATCATTATGCAATTTGTCTTTTTAGAAATCATTCTTAGGGCTAGGCATTTTCAGAGCTATAACAATGTTTATAAATCAGATTATAAAGTGATACAGTAGATCTAAGTTTGTTTAAAGCACAGGCCTGGGAGTCATAAGAACACAGACTTGCTCTAACTTCCCTAATGACATTATGGAAGAAACATTTCTGCCACTTTAAGTTTAAGCATTCATAGAAAAAGAAAGGCAACATCAGCAGCAGGGAGATGGGGACACAGAAATAGATGTGTTCCCTTCAGACAGCCTTATCCCTCACAAACTGCAATCATTCCTCCTCTGCAATTTCATTCACCAAGACCCAGAGACTTCTTTCTAGGAAGAAACAAGAACTGAACAGCTCAGTCAGTGTGGCTAATGTCAGTTTATTTTCTTTCCCTTTAATTTGCCGGTGGGAAAACAAATAGGAAATGAAAATCTGCTGTTGGAAATACTAGGATGTTAAATCTCTCCCATATTTCTTCTTTTTTTCTGTAGACTGTGACACCAACACTGGGATGTAGCAAGGATTTAAATGATTGTAAACAGGCTGTGTCTTGGGATATCTAAGCCTGCCATCCTGCTGCCCATCTGAGATGCCCTTAAGTGAGACTGACAACTCAAAAACTAAGCTTATTTGGGATTTAGAAATATTTACTGTGTTTCTGCAGGTAAACAACCCCGTGACAGCAGCATTACTGTCAAAAATGAGTGTGCTGTACATCACACAAATCACTGTCTAGGCACACTGCTTTTTAAAAGGGAGACTGAATTGCCCAGCTGTGTGCTCTGTTTTTCTAAGTGCATCAAGCAGCAAAGTGTATTGAACATTTCTCTGCATCAATCTACAGATTCCCAGAGAGGGAGTCAGTTGACTCATCAAGCCTTTACCTCCCCATGATGGGGTATGCTCTCCTTTCTCATTTTGAATTATTTTTGATCCTCACAAAAGCAAATGATTCTTTTATTTTCTTGGTAAAGCCATGACTAGTGTTCTCCTGTTTTCCTGCAAGTATGTTGCTTTTTCTAATTGAGGTTTTATTGGCTTTTCATTCCCTGGATCTTCCCTCTTGGGTTCTTCAAGAGGTAAATGACCTTTTTTTTTTGCCCCCGCAGCAATAGGGAGCTTCCTGATCATTGTGACCTGTGAGAAGATAACAGGGAGTGGCCTCTCATTAAAACATCCCTTAGCAATCACAGGTGCATCCCTTCCAGTGCCAACTTCAGCATGTCAAATTGACTTGAGTGGTTACTACCTTTGATATTTCCCTGCTGCTGTTAGTGCTTCCTTCCCCCACATCCTGTCCCTAAAGGTCTGAGAGGCATGAGGACAGAACTTGATATTCAAGGTCACTGGAAAGAGAACATTGGTTGTCTTTATTTCTGGAGGGTCATGTAGTCTTAAGAGACAGGGCTCTGCCTGAAATAAAAGCTACACATACAGGTGTTAACTTGGAGGATGTGCCCATGCCTATCTGTCTTTTTCCCAGTGACTGGCAGAGTTGGGGAGACACAGTCTGATTCCCTGTGCTCCCTGTCTTAGCCCTGCAGAGCTCAGTAATCATCCTTGAATTGCCCAAGATCTCCGTGGCCAGTAATATCAGTATTGAAATGAATGAGTAGAATTCTTTTTCTGTGAAAAGAGAACAGTCTGTGAGCTGGAGAGTATATTAAATTTGTTCCATTACTGTGGAAAGGCAGCGCAGAGCCTTAGCACCAGTCTGCACTTGTCTTGGTCTTAACTGGTTGTAGCTTGGTTTAGCAGGCAGTAATTGCTGCCCAACCTGTTTTAGTTTCAGCAATGAGAACTCTCTGTGGTAAAGCCCTAAGAATCCTGGTGATCACCATGCAACAAACAGCAGGCCCTGGGTAACAGGGGCTGGGGGATGCTGAGGGGCATCTTTCAAGCTTTTGCTGTGAAGCAATGAAAAGAAAGCAATCCATTTCAGAAAAATTAAGGAAAAAAATAACACTTGTTCCCAGTTTGAGAAGAAATACATCATTGATCTCATGCTTCTCCTGGGAAAGAGAAGGAAGAAACTCTCTTCATAAACATGATAGTCCTTACTCCAAAGACAGCACAGTGTCAATGACTCCTGTGCCACATTCTCTTTTCCTGGAGAACGAGATTTTCATCCTTAGGATTCAGAGAGTCATCAGGAAGGCCAAAAAGGTTTCAGCAGAACAGTGGTTTTGTGTCATAAATTTACCTGTATTATTAACACAGCTATTCTATGACAATTTGGACTAGGAGTGTTAGCATAACACAATTTGGACTTCTAAATTGTTAAAACAAAAATTGGAATTATAATTAATTCTTAGATTCCCCTTAGACCCGTATTGACGATGTGTTCCCCTTGGCAACAAGATGCAGAGCAGTGTGTCCTGTTCTGCTTTAGCACTGTTATCACACTGGGTCTGGCAGCCCCATGCAGTGACTGGGCCCACTGTGAGCACGCCTCTGCACCAGCTGTGGATTACCATTTTTTTAATCTTGTTATACGAAGTATTTTTGGATAATTCTATTCTGGGTGACAAGTCTGATTAATCTGCCTGAACCAAGTAGTCTGCTTCACTAAGTGTATGAAGTTTCAGTGAATAATACTTGATAGTATGAGCTTCTGCATGACATAACCAAGGGAAAAGTGTCTTTCAAAATCTTCTCCAAGGCATAATATTTCTGCAGAAGTTTTAACTGCTTGAGTGTGAGATAAATCTATCATACTTCTAATTTCAATAGTATATACACAATGGTAATCTAAAGGCAGTCACTTGTATTGTGCTAATGCAGCCTGACCTGAAAATATTAAAGGAGATTGTTTATAATGATTATTTTGCTAAAGATTAATTAAAATAAGTTACAAGATTTTCTTCCAGACCTACACAAGTAGACTATCACCTCTGAGTGAGTATACCTGTACTGCTTCTCCAGTGGTGAAGAAACAAACTGGTCTGTGTTTTATATAATGGAAATGCATAGACACCTATATGTACATGCAGGTGTATGTATGGTTCCAATATGGAGAATGAAATTTATTGAAAAAAAATCCTTTAAGATAAAATCCTATAGGGAAGTAAGACAATATCTGTATAACAGAGTGTGATTCATGCTGAATGCTTACTGATGCTAGCTTCTTCTGAAAAAAGACTTAAGTAGAGTCACAAGATTATGTTCTATTTTTCATAAAGTCAGTTAATTCTCCTTTATTTTACAAGTTTAACCCCAGTCAGAAACTAAATACCACAGTTGCTCATTCACTCTCCCCCTTCCTGGTGGAATGGAAAGGAGACTCAGAAAAAAAGTTAAAACCTGTGGGTTGATATACGAACAGTTTTATGATTGAAATAAAGTAAAATTTATTATTATTATTATTATTGTTATTAGTAATATTAGTAGTAATATTAGTAGTAATATTAGTAATAATAATAATAATAGTAGTAGTAGTAATAGTAATAATTGTAATGAAAAGGGGAGAGAGAGGCAGGAATAAATCCCAAGGAAGAAAATCAATGCTTAGTAAAATTGCTCATCAGCTGTTGATCAATGCCCAGCCCATCCTGAGCTGTCATTGGCAGCTCCTGGAAACTTCCCCATGTCCTGACCATGACATTGCATGGTATGGAATATCCCTTTGGCCAGTTCAGTTCAGCTGTCCTGGCCATTCTCCCTCACAGCTTCTTGTGCACTTCCTCACTGGCAGAGCCTGGGACACTGAAAAGTCCCTGACTTGGGGTAAGCACTGCTTGGCAACAACCAAACATCAGTGTGTTATCAACATGATTGTCATACTGAATCCAAAACTGTACTCAGCTACTGAGAAGAAAATTAACTTTTTCCCAGCTCAAACTAAGACACTGATTTAACTAAGATCACACAAGAATCTTAAAAACTGAAATTTCTTGCAGTGCACTTTAGAAGAAGAGTTTATAAGAAATAAAATTGTATAAGAAATAAACTTTTTAGTATATCAAAAACTGCAGCATAGAATATTTTAAAATTAATATTACCCAGAAGTCTAAGTGAAAATTTGCATTTGGTGGATTTTACAAAATAAAGTTCCCCAGACACTGAAGTTTTATTTCTCACACACTCTTATATGGCACCTTGGCATTAACAGATGAGCTTTTCTTGAAGAGCTTGCATTTACTACTTGTCTCACAGAATATTTTAATGTATATTTTCATGTAAAACTCGTTCAAGTTTGTTCACACACATCATATGCTTCAACATTTTGTCTTTGTAATGAAAAATATAGCCATTAGAGGCATTTTAAGCCATGGAAATATTTGCACAAATTCAAATTTGTTTGTTTCTCTATATTCTTGATTTTCCTTTATTCCTGTATGTCAGTGCAAGTCATTGAAATTGTTCAAGTGTATTTACACTAAGATACCAACTGTAAGAAAATTAGGTACATCTCAGCAATTTAGGTGTCACAATAGTAACATCTGGACTAAAGAGACATCTGTGCATGCTAATGATGAAACATATATAATTACATATATAGAAGGAATGGATGAACTATCTGACATGACAATTTCTGGATGTTTATATATATTATACTTCTTGCATAAGGAGAAAATAACTTTGTTTCTGTGCTGGAGGCTGCTGTTCCCTTAGCAGGGTGGCTGACTTGATACACAGATATCGCTGAACTTCTTTTGCCTATACTCCAGTATACTGTCCTGAAGGGAAATCAGTATTCCCTTTTTTTACCTTAACATGGTGTTACAACCTGCAAGAGTCTAGGAATTGACTCACAGGTCCTTCTGTGTTGCCTTTTTCTGTGCTACTGAGTAAAGGGTCAGTAAGTTCTGAAACCAGTGTTTGGGGTCCATGGAGATCCTGGAATCCTGACTCCAAATCGGGATGTTTCCCAAGTACGTACAAAGTTGAATTAGTTTTTTTAAAGTTAGATGACCTTTTGGAAGTCTCAAGAGTAATCAAAGAGTAGCTAGTTCAACCACATAATGAATGAAAGCAGGCTTCTTGTACCTGAACCTGGGCTGTCATCCTAGATGAATTCCTAGTGTGGCCAAGAAGACAACTAGCAGTGTATGAGTGCAGAGAACTACTTGTGCGCTTTGGTGCTGGTGCACCTAATGCAGCACAAACTTACAAACAAATAAAGCTGGAAAAGGGAAAGCTAGACTAAACTGCAACCTGAGCTGCCTCTGAGTCATAGGCTTTTGCTAACTTTGGGCTAAAAAATAGCACTTGTCATCTTACCCGTGCTTATGACAGCCTCAGCAACTTTTAAGATGAATAAACAGCTTGCACTTCAAAATGGATTTCAATATGACAGCGATAGGAAATATATAATGCAAATAAAAGGATGTCTGTGAGTCAGTCAGGTCTATGACTCGAACATAATAAATAATATTTGTTAGCCAAGATCTTTCAAAAGAGTTTTCCCCATTTACTACAAGCTACAGATTTGGTACCTGTAGTGTCAGTAGAGATTCAGCTTTAAACAGTACAGGACATGAAGCTTGAAACATCAATATGTGTCAGACTTAGACTTTGCAAGACAGAAGATATATGATTCTTATTGCCATAATGATTAGAGGTGACGAGTTCTAATATCCAAGCTGTATTATCCTGCTTCTGACAGCTACCAAGAACTTGTGTGTACAGAGAATCAAACAGGCATCTTATTAATCAAGTTTTTCAGAGAAAAGCTGCTCTCAGCTCTTCAGCACTCAAAGTGTATACTCAAATAGTGTCTTCTGCTTGTGAATGGACTAGGGTGCCAGCTGCCTGAATAATATGTAAATACTGATAAGTAGACACTGTGCAGTCAAGGGTGCCCCAAAATACTTTCAAATAAAATATAAGTTAAATTAAGTGTGAGAAGAAGAATTTTGTAAGGGACTAAATTAACTCATGGGAATCAACATACACATTTTCCATGTTTTAAATTACAAATTATCTCTCCATGTTATAGGAAATAAATGAAGAACTTGTGAGAAGGAAGGGAAACAAGGCTGCAATGCAGGAGCAACCAGTTAGGGAATCAGGATATATTTATATAAAAAGTCCATAAACAAATAATAGACTTTTTTTTTAATCACATTTTTTCATTATTTGACAAAATAAAGAAAGGTAGCTGGAGGGTGGTGGTGGAGCCAACTACAAACTGGCAGAAACTGCAGGAATAATGTCTGGATCCAATTTTATCTGATAAGACTTTACCCTTGTTCTTTGCTCCTGCTTAGGACAAGTTATGCTCTTTGATGAAGGTGAAAAAGATGTTTTTGAGTAAGGGGTGGTACAGGAAGGAGTTGAGGAATGTGGTTTCACTGCATATTCTCCATGCAAGTAAGCAGGAAGAAGAAAGAAAAAAAGAACATTTTATTCTTTGGGAGTAAAGAGGTATCTGATCTGGAATTCATTTCGCCTTTTCCCTAATTTTCCATTTAGATTTTATTTGATCTTCCATATTTTTACATCGAAATTAAAAATTTAAGTTAATTTGATAAATCTCAGTGAAATCTAGCACATTTTCTCTAGCATATGAAGTCTTTAATGGTCTAGTGGAACTTTTTCTACTTTTAACTGAAGTGAGTGTATTTCCAAACTATGCATCCCTCCCGTTCCATCATTTCAGTGTTTTCAGAATGAAAGAGGATGTAATAATTTTGGATTTTAGAATTGCTTTCAAAGTCCTTGAAAACCACAGGATGAAAAAGCAGGTGACAGTATTTTTTTCTGGGGATTTCAAGCCCAAGATTCTTGTGGATCAATAGATCTTCAAGCTACAAACCAGCATCCTAAGCATTGAAACTCAGGGACAACTGATACTCTATACGTTTTCTTTGTTTAGACCTGAAATTGCAGCTTTATATTTCAGGCAGACTCCATTGCCTCAAGGGGTGTTAATAAGGACAAATCCTAGGTTATTCTTTTTGATACCTAGCTTCTATTTGATAATTTACTGGTTTATTATATATCCAAGTTGTATGAGGGAGCAATCCAGATATCTAATTGTCTTTGTTAGTCTGAAGTTCTTTACCACCAGTTAAAAGGTGATAGGGACAGATTCCTAACTCCTAGAATTGCCACAGTTTTGGATAGAAATTTTCAAATCAGATTATACAAAGGTATTTGTCTTGCAAACAAAAATCTTCAAGAAAAGGCTCATCATTACAAAAAATTGACTCAGAAGAGGAATTCCAGTTGCCTGGCACAAAAAATGATGATGTGACAAAACCCACATAACTTGAAAATAATGTATTTTTTGTTAAAGTAGCAGAAAATCCAAATGAACAGCTTCAAACTGTGGCATTATCTACTATTTAAAAATCTATAACAGCAACTTTCAAACCAGCACGAAACCTAATTATAGAATAACTTTGCTGTAGCAGCTTCCATTTACATCTGTTCAAACTTAGAAGCAAATAATCCAGGCTTTCCTATAACATCAGCATGTTCTTGACCTTTCTTGATTACACTTATGAAGGAATTTACTGCATTTTGAAGACTGATGCTGCTGGCATTGTGTTCTGTGACAAAGTTTCAGTTTACTCCACTGCAGAAAAACTACCAGCAATATCAGATATGTGATTGATTACATAGGAATCCTTTTTTTCCATGTGAATTTCCCTCCTCTACTGACTTTCACCCCCTCCACAAAACCAAAATCACCCTTTCTGTGCAATAGTAGGGGCAACAGCAATGGGTAAGCTGCAGGCATGTTTCCCATCATTTTATCTACATTTGCCATTTTGCTGGATGTAGCTATCCTCCTGGGAGGTACTCATCAAACCTCTTTACTCACCACAGCATTGTCTCTTAAGATTATCTTCAATTATTTGAGATGAAAATATGCATTTATTTGTATTTGTATTAACTCTTCATCAAACACTACTGGACCATGAAAAATTTTTTGAAAAAGAGGGATAGTGAATCATCACACTCTTCAGGAACCAATCTCTACTCAGAAATTTATTAGAATGGAGTTACAGAAGACATATAATTTAATCAGTAGTAGTTATTAAAATGTGTTTAATCTGAAGGCTCTGGTGTGCCTCCTCCTGTCATTGCCTAGACACTCACATACTAATAATTCACAGATATATTGTTAATAGGGTTAATATAGAGTTGTGAGTGATATAAAATTGTGGTATTTGCAGTGTTTTGCCCTTTTGATAAAAATATATAGGGCAAGGGGCTCAGACTGCATAAAACTTGCATGCAAATCTACCATATTTAAAATATGAGAAAAATGTGAGTTAGTTTTCTTATTTGCTACTGCTTTTATTGCAAGAAAGGTGGTTGCTTCAGGAACAAGCAGACCTGTGGCACAAGACCCCAAGATTTCAATTTTGAGTTTCTTCTGATACTGATCCTGCCAGAAATTATGAAGAAGGAAAGAGAGTGAAAACTCTTCTCTGTAACAAAACTTGGTTCTGAAAAATGACTGTCATTTTACAGGTTACTGCTATCTTTCCCCACTTTAATCTCTAATGCATGTCCTCTTAAATTGTCATTGTTGTCTAGAATTGTTCAGGCACTCAAGAAACTAGCTGGAATTATTTGAGTTGCAACAGTCATTCAAGACCTTTGTTTCTAGAGCAATGACACACCACTGCAAAATGTAAAATAACACTTTCTGGCCCATTGGTAGTTAATTGATGTAAATTAGAACAATTGATCCAAATTTCACTCCTCCTTAGAAGTTAATTTATTTAATTCAAGCGGGGCAGTTTAGTACCAGTGTCTTAGAATTTTTACCACTTGAATTGAGGGTCAGACACATTTTTATACATATTGGATATTCTGTAATTCTCTCAGTTGGAAATGGTTCCCTCTGACTAGTCCGACATAAACTTCTTTCCTAGTTTCCTATTCTCTAGCTGAAACAGACAGTACCAATCTCCATGTATATATGTTTTGGAAGCTTACACAGGCTTGTTGATGTGACAACCTACCAGAAGGTTCGGCTTTTCAATGCTCAGTTTCTGTTTAAAATTTGCCTACTGAAATCGTTCATACTATGGATGATCCCTGGTTTATCGACTTAATGAGCTACCTGTGTTTATTTTGTTGTTTGCATATTGATTCTGCTGTTGCTTCTCAAAGTTAAGTAATTTATTGATTAGCTTGAATTGCAAACACACTTTTCAATTTACCCTTTAAGAATAATAGTATGCATACTTTTACACTACTTCCTTGCCTTCACTGTTTTTCCCCATTTCAGTAATCAACCCTATATTAACCTTTTCAAAGTTATGAAATTTGTTTCAGATATTACAGGTTACTGTGGATCCCTTGAGCTGAATACATAATCATTTGTGAAAGGCTATGTTTGTGACATTTCTTATCTTTGCTTGTTACATAACATTGATTTTGTTTGTCTTATATGATTTTGCAAGAATAGTAGTTGTGATGGGTTTCTGTGTCAACATCCTATGAAAAGACAGCAGAATAATTAGCTGTATCAAGACTGTGTGAGATTATCTCTCACCTTGTCAATAGTGGGTTTCTGTAACTCAGAAAGAGATTGTAAACTTCTGAGAATAGTAGCTAAATTAGTATTGCAGGGATTTAAAGTGATGAGTTTGTTTGGCCCTAATGCCTTAAGTAACTAGAAGATTTCTGTGACTATAATCGGTGTGGAAGACTAACAGTATGGTGAATGGATGAGCAGATAGTCACAGAGGAATTAGATGGCCTCTCCAGACCTTAAAAAAATTACTTTTGAAGCATATGTTTGCCACTGTCATGGAAAATGTGTTCAAAAGAAACAAAAACCAGGACTAATTGCCTTGCTCTATCACCCTCTGACTTTGCAACTATCACAGTGTTAAAGTCACTTGGAGAAGAAACCCTTAAATTATGAAATATTCTAAACATGTTTAGATTCCATTTTTTAAATTCCGTTGTCTTGCGCAAGAGATACGTGTTTATCACACTATTCCTTTCTTCGGGAAGGTTCATTGAGGAGCAGCACATTTGACTTTTATGAGGTCATAATGTTTTACATGGTAGACCTGAACAAACAGCAGTTTGTACAGAATAGTGATATAGAAGGATCAAAGGTATTTGGGCAGAACATATTTGTGTGTTTAGAAACTAGTTCCTTTTCAGGCCAAAACCATGAGTTCTCAGCCACTATTCATTCATGAAAATTTGAAAATATTTATGAAACTGCATATTTTTTGCATATTTTTGCAGCAGCTTGGAAAAAGACAGATACCACCTCTTCTTCCAGCAGGATCCATCTTTATTACACACACTAGAGTGTTTAGGTTTCTACTATAGGAAAGTTTAAAGAAAGTCTTGAGAATGTGCAGAAGGAAAGACAAAAGGGCCACACCACCAAACTTGTTCCTTAGAGCAGACATTGCTGCCTTTATCAGCCATTCACTCAGCCACAGCGTTCTGGGAGGCAAAGGAAAAACATTCGTGCATAGTGTTTATGGCTGTAGTCATTCCTCTGGTATGCACCTTTCCCAGGGGAACAGAGAGTCTTTATCAAAGCTAAGATAAGTGTAACAAGTTGCTCTTCTACACAGGGCTCTCGTTAAGGCCAGGATGGCTACCTCAGGCTGCTGCTTCTACATTTTCCACTGGAAAAATTACCTTTCTGCACCACATCTCCCATGTTGATTACCCACAGGGTAGGGTGGGTTGTTCATGTTCCATTTACCATCCTTCAGCTGGCCATTTGGTGAAATGAAAGTGTCCTCACAGTTCTGTGCTTTCCACAACATCAGAGGTTGATATATGATACCTCAAAGCCTAGGAAGAGAAGCAGATTGTGAAAAAGTCATATTTTCATGCATGTGCACTTCAAATGTGCCAGACAAGTGTACTTACCCCAACACAGCTCGCTAGTCACTTCTACCTGAAGTCTTAGTCACAAGTAGTTCTCTCTGAGGGACCAAGATGAAGGAAGATCAGGGCCTTTTTGAGTATTCAAAATCTGTAACAGCAAATATAAATAAAACCTCATAGAATAGGGGCCCTGTTGAGCTTGTAAAATCATGGCTCAGGCCTGCTACTTTGGGTAAGCACAAAAGTACTGTGGGAAAGTTACTCAGCTGAATTTGAGGTAGGAAAATAAGTTCTACAACCAATATGTGCTCACATCATGATTTATGGTGATTGGTTGAATTGTATTTGTTATACTTAAATGGAATGTAACTGATAATAGACTAACTGCTTAAAAAGGCCTCATTTTTGCAATAGAGCAGCTCTCCTTGGCACCTGCCTGGGGACTGCGTCCCTTTGCTTCATACAAACAACAACAAAATGATTCATGATCAATTCATGACCAATTCATGTGAGTTATGTACATACACCAAGTCAAGGGTGCTGTCATCCTCAGCTGTTAGGAATTCATGACGACAGAATTCTCCCAATTTTTCAACATTTCAAGCAAATTTTTTCAAACACAAAATTGTAACTAAGTTTATAACCAGTAGCTGGTAAAAAATGCCTTCTTTGCTTTCCATCTACCTATAAAGATGCTGGGGAATGACAGAAGAGTTGCTTACAACTAGGACAAACTGAAAAGTCACATAAATCAACACTTAAATTTACAGCTTTATTTTAACTGTAATGAGATTTCTGATTTAACTCTGAGATCTTCCTTCCCATAATTTTTTTGATCCTTTTTTATGGAACTTATGGAGACATTTCTCAGCTTTCCTTGTCCCTTCTTTGTAATAATAAACTATAGATTGATGAAAACAAAGTATTTTATAATCTCTGCTGTGTTTGCTGCAACAATTTGGATGTCTTGTGACAGGAAAAAAAACTTTGTGACTAGTTAATAGTGAAACTGTATTGAAATCTGTTTTGTTTACTAATTTTCATGCTCTAGTTACACCAGGTTTCACTTCTTTGGAATTAAAACAAATCAAATAACCATTTTGTTGAATCTCTGCAATACCTATAATAAGTAAAGCATGCAAAAAATTAGGGAAATAATTTTAGTATTATTTATATCTTCTTCATGCTAAACTAATTGCTGTTCTTTGTTACTGAACTCTCTCAAAAAAGACTGATGAGATTTCTTAGCAATATACATTACTCTGTGGTCTTTCAGTACTCTTGGCAGTTCTAGCAAATTTCTACATGCTGCCACTAAGTAATGCAATGTAATTTTTACTGAATTTTCTCTGAAGCAAGCAAGACCACATTTGTGTCAAACAAAGTCCACATACCCCCTGCCTCAGCAAGCTTGTTTTTGTACTGTAAACAGCTGACTGGATAGGGAGAAAGAAAGTGAAAGTTAATAATAGAAAAAAGCATATTTGCAGAAATTATTTAATTCAGTGCTGTGAAATGAACCAAATGAGTGTCTTGCTCTCTTCAGGTGACTGCTGTAGGAGTTTCAGCTGGCATGTGTAAGCTTCACACCCTGCTCAGTAGTGCCACAATCAGTACGGTACGAATGGCTCTCCCTGCTCAAAAATTCTTGTAGGCATTCCAAGTGCCACGATAAACTTAGCTCAGTTTGCTAATAAATTCATAAACCTCCATTGATTTTACCACCAGTACACCATTTTGAGAACTCTACCTCAATATCAGCTTTCTAAGATATGTCTTCAATGGTCTTTTTTCCTAGAAAAATTCTTATTTGCAGCTGATGGAATGGTGAAGTTTTTCTATTCCTTGATTAGAAAATTTTTCAGCCATGATGCTATTGATGATGTTTTTAAGTTCATTGTTAATAACTCAACTTTTGAAATGGGAGTAGGTTTGGGTATTTTTTACTTTTTTTTTCTCTTTAAATTTTTATTTTACTTCAACCCACAAAATTTTAGTGGAATTCAGCAGTTCCAGTGTAAGCAAGCCCCTTAGAAGACATAAAGCCATATTCCCCAGTCCGATGTCTTTTCCAGACCCCATCACTGGAGAATTTAAAATTGTAATTTAGTTTCTGGAGTGTCACCATACCTCTTCTAGGAATTCAGCTGTGATAACTTAATGCCTTTTATTTCGTCACATAATATCAAAATATTTTTATTGATTAAAATGTAGTAATTTACTGCATTGTATGTATCAATGAAGTAACCATTTAGAAAAATCTCAGATATGTTTCCTATGTATAATTAATCTCTGCCATATTTTGAAATATACTTCAATATTCGGTTGAGAGATGTTTTAAGAGAGTTAACTTCTTATTGGTACATTGTTTTTGTAATATCTTGCTACAATGAAGAATAACCTAATGTATGTTTGCTCATTTTAAATTTTTTTAGGATGTTTTTATATGTTTATAAACACTGCATTTGGAGTTCTAACATAACCCTAACTATGAAGCATGCACTTTTTTCTTAAGAACTGTGGGGGTGTTAAATAAAGCTTATAATCCTTAGTGACTTTGATTTTTAAAATTTATTTTATAACCTATCTAGAATAGTAACCAAAGCTAAAAGAGTTAATTGTACAGCTATATAGCATTTTAGGATTATGCCATTACAGTAATTTCACAACCATAAGGCACACTGGACTATAAGGCGCACACCCCCGGGAGTCGGCAAAATTCGCAACTTTGTAGATCAGATAAGGCGCACCGGACTATAGGGCACACTTTTTTTGCAGCGAGGCTCTGCCCCCAGCTCCCTCCGCGCAATTGCTGGACGAGACCCCGCCTCAACCCGGCAGCCATTGGCCCCCAGGCCCGCCTGTACCCGGCAGGAGGGGCGCCATGGGCCCCCAGGCCCGCCTGTATCCGGGGGGGCCAGGGCATGCCCGCCGCCCCTCCGTGCCACCTCTCCAGGGCCAGGCTGTGGCTGCCACCCCTCCGTGCCGCCTCCGTGGGGCCGGGGGGTGCCTGTGTAGGGGCTGTGCCGCCTCCACGGGGCCGGGGGGTGCCTGTGTAGGGGCCGTGCCGCCTCCACGGGGCTGGGGCATGCCCACCGTCACTCCGCCCCACCTCCATCTTACAGCCATGGCCCTGCCAGCTCCCCCCGTGGCTTGCAACTCTCACTTCTGGGTAGGCGAATTTTTTGAACTTTGTCCATCAGATAAGGCGCACCAGATTCTAAGGCCCACTTCCGGGTTCTGGGGAAAATTTTAGTCAAAAGGGTGCGCCTTATAGTTGTGAAATTACTGTAGTTACATTCTTGGCCTTTAAAAATCAATCACTACTATGCAGACTGTATATACTATACTGCTATATATAACAAACATGTTTCAGCTGAACAACCTGAGTGTCTAATCCTTTTACATGCAGCTGAGCATAGCTTAGACTGATTTTTGTCTAAACTGTTTTGTACTTTAAGGCAAGGTACTTTTCATATCCCAGGCACACTGTGCCACAATCACACATCACTTTACAAATGTAGAGATGATATGTCACTCTAGGAAAAGCTGTACCAGGTCAGGCTTGAAGGGAAGAGTATACACATTGTACACTTCTGAATATCTTTTCAGCCTCCTGAGATCTGTGTATTTGGAGATATTAATAATTTTTTTCATGTTCTTTTTCCTTCCAGTCTTTTTTTCATCTCCTGGAATGATTCTCTAGTTTACCTTATGCTAACTTTATGTGTGATAGCCACAAAAATATATCAAAAGGCCTTTCGGTTTTCTTATCACTCTTCAATTTTCAAAAATTAATCAAGAAGAATGTCAGTTATCCAGATGTATGTAATCTGCTCTGTAAAGAAAGAAATATGAATTGGAGGACTTAGTCTGCTGCTCATCTTGCAACATCATCAGTTTTATCATCATTAGTGCTGTGATTGTTTGAACTGATGATCTTAGGTCTTTTGTCATAACTCCCTAAGGGATTATGTTGAAATACTAGAGTATTTTATATGAATCAATTGTCACTGTCAGGAAAAAAGGTGGAACAATACAGTTTGCTTTATGCATTCTTTATGTTTCAATTAGTATCAACAACTTGATTTTGTTTTCTTGGTTTTTTTTAATAAAACAAAGTTTAATTTAAAAATACCTGTTTAATTGAACCTGAAGTGCTTAGTATGAAACAATCTGGGTTTGATTTCACTGGGAAAGGTCTGTTGAAGATACT
Organism: Catharus ustulatus; assembly: GCF_009819885.2. Taxonomy (NCBI): domain Eukaryota; kingdom Metazoa; phylum Chordata; class Aves; order Passeriformes; family Turdidae; genus Catharus; species Catharus ustulatus. Next base: position 43,834,392 of record NC_046225.1, read on the forward strand.
AAGAAGCATTAGATCTTATGTTAAGGCAGTTAGGAAAGCTGGCTAAGTCAGTCATTTTTAATATTAATACTTTATGGGTAATTGTCTTCAATAAATTATAGTTGTATACTATGAAATACACCTTTTTTCAGTGTTTTTCAACATAGGTTACTTACTGGAGAGCATTCAATTAAAGAATGCTCATGAGAATATTAGAAGCATTTATTCTACTAGAGAAAAAGCCACCATAATTAATAATTATTAATTCATAATTAATAATTATTAATTCATTAATAATTATTAATAATTCATATTTTTAATCAAAATATTTCCTGATAGATCAACATTTAGCTGAAATACTAACCATTGTTACTTCTTACAGTTATGTTGAGGGATACAAACTGGCAACATAATTAAACTTATTTGATCTGTGATATGGCAGGAGCTGAAAAAAGTAATCTACTGTCTCAAAATACTTTTCCATCTTTGACACAAGTGAGTTAATTTAGTCAGTTTAGTGATACTAATCCATAAATTATCATAAAAATTTTTGTTCAGTTAGAGCTGTGCATTACTTCTTATGCAAGTACACCTAATAAGTGGGAGCACATCCACTTTCTAGGTACTCAGAAGCCAAACACACTATTATTTTGGCTTTATTGTCAAGGCTTCTGTTCAAGTTGATGAGAAAAATCTTTTCCATTTTCCACCTGGCCACAGTCTTCTCCTGGCTCATTGGCAATAGCTATGGCATTGTGCCAAGGAAACTTTCAAGTGAAATGTAATTCCCATGTTCCATTGAAGGAAGTTCCATTTCATAAAGAGAAGTTTCTGAGTTTTTCTCCCTCTAGGAATTGTTCAGCCCAAGAGCAGAGCAACCCCCAAACTTCTACATTGTCAAGTAATAGCTAAAAATAGTATGACTTATTTTTCTACATATACTTCTAACTTTAAGGAAAGTAACTTGCAATGAGTATTTAAAATCACTCCCCTAATACCAGTCAAAATAAAGCCTTTTTGTTTTAAAATGTTTATTTCTGGCAGTTAAAATAGTGAGCTTCATGTGCTTCATTTCCAGAGTGCTGGAAAAGTTCCTTCTAAGAGGCATCTGCTAAAACATTTTCTATCAAGAAGAAAGGAAAACCTCTGTTCCAGCCAATTATTTCCCATCCCTCTTATTTTGATCATCTCCAGCATCATATGGAAGCCATCACTGTTAGAAAGTTAAAATCATATTTGTACCAGACAAACTGACTCCAAATATGGATTTTATTTTTGGACACCACTACATTTGACATGATCACTATAATAAGTCGTTTCTTATATTTAAATTGCAAACAATTCATTGGTAATTAGAATACAACATATTCTCCATCATATGTCTGCCTGACTTGGGTAGCTTTCAGGATAACAATTGTCCAAAAAGCTCTGGTGCAGTGTGAAAAAGTCAAACAGATGGAACGTTTGAGTTTATTTTAGTATATTTCTAACTTTTATTTCAGTAAAGCATAGGGCAACAGAAAGTTTAAAAAAGTGTTTAATGATGAGTAACAAACAAGGGCATATCATTCATTTAAACTCCTGGTGTGGCAATGTACACAAAGTTATGGAAACATCAATAGTACAGGAAAGAAATTAGGTCTTTTTAGGATACCCTAAATTATCTCATGGAACATTTACTGCTTATAGCATGAATCAATAGAAATGAAAACTTTCAAGAGTCTTCCCATATAACATACCAGTAAAACGAGTACTTGAATATGAAAGTTTGGGTAATTTCACATTTATGTCTGTGAAAGGTTGATTTGTCCCAAGGTAATAGAATTAACTTTGCAGCTATCCTAGATTGGTCACAGCATTTCACTCTTCACTTTCCTTTCACATGTATTCCAAGACTTTTTTTTTTTCTACAGGAAGTGATAGAAGTTTGTGGTGTAGTTAGTCACCTGAAGTATTTTAGTGTTTTAACTTAGAATCTATGATTGACTCATTGTCTGACTTTGGTGAACATGAATTTAATATTTCAGACAGTTCAAATATTACCAAACAAAACTACCATCCAAAATAGGATCTTTCTGAGCATCAAGTGCTCAGCTGGAATGTCATTTCTCTGCTAATTGATTAAAGACAAGCAGAAAAATCAGCTGGGTTCAAATAGCTCAGATCTGGATCAATAAATAGCAGAAAAACTGTTATTATTACACCTTTTGGAAATGGGAATGGGGGTTGAGATAAAATATTCTGAAGATAATTATGATACATATATATATAAATAAGAATAATAGGCTAATTGTTTCTTAAATATTTGAATAATTTTTTACTCATTTAAAATTAAGTTACATGACTAATATGGAAATATTACAATGAAACTCTTCATGACTTTAAGCAGAAATCTAATACAGACTAAATAAAACGGCTATTTCTGTTTACCAAAAGGCATTTAAGATCAGCAGTTTGAAGTGTTTTGACTAAATAGGGCAATATATGTGGGAAATAGAAAATCTTCATGAAATGTAAAAAGGCAAATGTCTCTGAGAAGACCAGAATAAAATAACTTAATTTATCACTAGCAAGACTAGGGAAAAGATACTAGATAAATTTTCCTGATTAAGTGACAGTTAGTGTAGGTTTCTTGTTTCCTGTGTTACACGAAAAAAAAAAAAAAAGGTAATGGGCAGGTCAAAGAAACAGCTATAAACTCCTCCTGCCCAGTTATTAATTCTGAATAATTTTAGTAGTTTTGATAAAAGTCATTAGAAATGGATGTATTTAGTGAATGACTGCACTTTTTGAGTAAACTAATGTGAGCCTAACATGCTACTTTATGAGTCCTTAACAAGGCCAAGGTTTTGATTGTGTTTATAATAGCTTTGACAACCTGAAAGATACAAAGGCAGAAAAATTGTGTTTTTCCTGAAATGTTGGACAGAAGGAAGGGACAAGGAGGTATATGTGGAAATTAGTTAGGTTGGCAGGCTCTCAGGGGATGGTCTTTTTACAGTGTATGACGTATTTTATGTCCTAGCAGTGTTCTCCATCTGTTTGTTCAATGTACATACACTTGGGTAGAGAACCTTTTAACACATTTCTTGGAGGTATGTGTAATTGAGAGGGAAGTTTATTTTGCAGATGGTTTGGGAGACAGCTTAAGAATAGTTTAACTGCATTAATACTTAAGATTTATTTCCTATATTACTTTTGTCTCCAGGCAAGAAAAATCAATAAGGTTTGGAGCCTTGGTAGGATTTTGGAGGAAAACAGTCCTTCCTATCTTTTCCCATCACAAATAATAATAATTCTCTGTTTTGAACTTACTCTTGCTGCCTAAGTTTCTTACTCCCAATTAGGACATGTAGTGTGTCTGACAATTTCTTACAGGAGTAAGAAAGTGTCCATAATGGACAGGCCAGACTTTGCCGTGCTATACCTCAGCAGAAACCCAGTAGCATGTCTTTTAGAAATGGATATTTTAGTTCTCTAACTCACACCAGCGCTTCAACTGGAAAGTTAAAATGAGAAAAATGTTACTTTTAGCTGCTGGAACTATACTGACTACATCTGAAAACATGAAATATAGAAACACAGATAAGTTTTGGAAGTGGACTTGTTGAAAATATTGGATTTGTATTAGTTTCACACAGAACAAAATTTAAAGTTAAAAACCAGACTAAAATAATGATGAAGGAAAGGAAAAAAGTAATTTAAATGAGATATATTTATTTTATTTTGACATGATTATTTTTTCTCTTATATTCTGACACCAGGATATAGGTTCAAGCTTTCCCACTTCACAGAAGAACAATGGCCATAGAATGGGATATTTGTATCTAAGAATACATCAAGATGAAAAGGCAATTCAGAAATATAATTGAGTCACATGTACAACCATGGCATAGAAAGGGGAAAACATGCAAACATTTCTACAGAGAAGGGCTTCAAACAAACTTTGTTGGGAATAAAAATATAAATAAATTAGAAACAGAAACATTAGGCATTCACATGACTGAATGGGCCACATTATTGATTCTTGAGACCCTAAAGCCTCTGACTTTAGAGCACATTTGCAAAACGCTTTTCTTAAACTTGGGTATCCATGAAAATTGGCATAGTTTTGAAAGAACCCACAGGCATAAATCCAAGTACATTATACATTACTATCTTTTCATGTTTTGTCTCTCAATTCAGTTCAAATTAAGTTTTATTGTAGCTTTTGTTAGTGCTCAGAAGTACCAGCCAAATTATGCCAAATGTTTTCCAAAGATAATTTTGCTCTCTTCTTATATGTTGAACTATTATATGTTGATCCTAACTATTTCAGTGTTCAAGTGTTATTTTGATATTGAATTGCTGAAGATTTTTTGGTCCTGAAGTACAAAAAGTCCAGTGATGACTGCTAATTGCAACTTTGAATTTAATCTAGTGCAAGAATGAAAATAACGGGTTTACCATAGTGCATTTAATTAATAAGCTTATTTTACACATTTATATATTTAACTGATTTAAACTGCTAGAATTTGTTCATGATTATTGAAGTAATTTCAAATGTAAAGATAACATTGTTGTCAAGCTATGCTGACTTAATTTTCAACTTGATTTTAAGGCAGAAGTAGATGAACCTCAAGCTGTTTGCTGTTATGCTTCAGTAACTGTATACTGACACATTTCAGCAAACAGTACAGACATTTTCTGTTCTATGCATGTGACAAATAGATCTGCATTCAACTCATGTATGGCTTTTTTTAAGGGAGTAGAAGTTTTGTAGAATAGAAAACACACAAATAGAATTAGTCTTATAGGATATTATCAAAGAAAAAATATAGTTGAAAAATTAGTTGGGATTTCACCTTCCAATTTGCCTTTTCTGTGCACATTTAATGGTTTCATTTCGCAAAATATGACTTTTAATTAATTTTAATCTTTAATTTATTTACAGAAAAATTTCCAGGACAGAAATTTGTTCTGGCAGACTAATATTAAATAATGTTCCAACAATGTTTTTTTTCAATAGTGTTATTATATCAGATGGTCAAGTTCAGATTATGTATGTCTATAACTAATTGAAGTACCCTGAAAAATATTTTATCATTGAATAAATATAGCTGTGTGCCAAAGTTTCAAATAACTATCAAATTCTGAAATAAATACTAAGGCTTGTTGTAGTAAAAATTTTTTGCATTTGCATCTAACAATCAGTCCTATAGAAAGGTCTGAAATCTTATTTAAACAGACACCCTTAAATTCTGTAGGAGACATTCAGATCACAATTATAGCACTACATGTCCAACATAACCCCATTGTCTTCTACTGGATTTTTTCCAAGGAGACTGACATCAGAGTCAGGCTGGCTGGTTTTCTATGATAGTCTGGCAGTGTTAAGCTCCCCTGATGTTTAATGCTGGCTCCTGCAGTACTTCAGAAATTCTTACAGTATCTTTAGGAGGGTAATATATGCTGGGGCTTGACCTGTTCTCAAGTTTTGTAGAGGCTGGTACACTATGGGAAGCAGACTTTTCTGGTGTCTTCTTGTTACAGAATATATTCGTGTTTCTCAGATATGTACTGAAGAATGATACATTTATTTTTTGTGTGTTCTGAAACTCATTCATCTGCTGATGATAATCCATGACAACCTATTAGCTGAATAGAGATGAGTAGTGATGATAAATATTTTCCCATGAAAATAATATGAATTTGTCTTAATTCACATCTCCTTTTCCATGTCCTTTCAAATTGGAAAAGATTCCGTTGAACAGGATGCACTCCTTTTTGCAGAACTCTAGTAATTTCATTTAGCAGCTTATCTGAGTATGTGATTTGATGCCAGTTGCAGTATTTGAAGTACGTATATTCTGTGGTATTTTACAAGCTATTTATCAATGTAGTTGAAAAAATCTTAATCAATTAGTTTACTCAATTAATTTATGATTGGCAGCCAGAGACCATATCAATGTATCAAACTGTATCCCAATCCACTAGGGAATACTCTGTGAGCTAAATTGAGATTAATTTTCACATCTCCTGAAACTTTTTTCATGTTTTTTTACAGTTGATTTCTGCACTTGTGCTGCTTGCTGTTTTGTACATTGACTGAGCCTGGAAAGGGTGATAGAAATGAATATTGCACTTCAAAATAGGAATTGAGATGTAGGATTGTCTTCCGTGCCATTCATGAATATTAAAAGTGCCCTAGAAAGATAAATAAATAAAAAAGAAATATCAGAAACAATTTGTGAAGGGAAAGTATTAAGACATGATGAATGCTGATGTTACATGGAAAAGACTAATCAATATTACACTGGTTTCAAAATATATGTCCGTCTACATGGAATCTGCTTAGGTCAGTGGCTATAACTATGGTCTGAAAACAACAAAACTAGATTATTTGAAAAACTTTTGTAACACTGAGATCAGCAGGGTGCCAGAATGCACACTCTTTCTATGCAGGGAAAAGCAGGTTCACAGGCATCTGACAAGACTGCATTGAACAGATATGTATAAGCTGCTTAGCGGGGTATGAGCAGTCTTGAATCTTTTAACAAATTATTCTTCAATGTAAAATATGTAAGCAATCTCTGTAGCTGTCCATCCCATATGCTGCCAAGCTGTTAACTGTGTTCTTTTAGCAGATGAGTTGAATCTGTTTAAAAAGACAACGACTGTAAACTTCTTACTCCAAAATATTCTAACCTCTATTTTTTCTATCTTATAAAAAGATATCAGTGTTCTCTAACACCAGAGGCTGGAATGCAAAACCATTGGAATAGTAGAAACAGAGTTTTACAAAGAGGAAATAAAATATTGGTAATTATTTTCCTTCCCAATAATCAAAATCATTAGTTACAGAAGCTGAGAATCTGTTTTGATAACTAAACTACTATATAGAAATAAATAAGGTCTCAATCATGTTTTAGCATATGAAGAGTATTGCACAAATGTGGTTAAACAAATCAGAGTTAACTAACCTATGATTTTGAACAAGCAATTTTCTGTATCCGTCCAAGTGGAAGTTCCAAGAATGGAGCGAAGCATTCTGGGTTCTGTATGCAGCAAGTTTGAATTAATTGTTCTACATTTCTGAACTTGTCAGTATGTGTTAAACATCTTTGGAGCATGCCTCACCTCACAGGGGAACTATGTTCCTATTTTTCTATTCTCTCTTTCACTTGGTTAGGACTATTCTGTACATGCATAAATACTGAATTGTCAGCACAGGGGAGTTCAGTGGACACGGAGGGAATTACCTAACTAACTCAGGCATGCCCCAGAAGAGGCAATTTGCTTTGGTTAAATCTCAAAAAAGATATATGAAGTCTGTCCAAGTCTTCTGGTTCCAGACACCATGCTGACAGGTCAGTAAGATATGTGCTGTTTCCACTGATGGAACCACATGCTACACCTTGGAATCCTAATTCTTTACGCTTCTGGAGTAGAGATAGGAGTATCAATCCAAGTCTACCTTTTACTATTTTTTCCTCAAATCTCTGCAGATTCAAAGGAGGAAATACTATAGGAATTGAATCCAAAAGCTGTAATTCCTCCTGCATGCATAAAAATTAATCCTCCAAAATTTTTTTAGAAAATATTTTTTCATTTAGAAGTGACTCTGAACATCTGGTTTTGGATAGGATTTTTGGTAGTGTAATCAGTGGTTTTATTTACAGACATACTTTTCCAGAAAAAAACTTGTATTCTTGAATATGGATTTATCTAAATGATCTTTCAGAATTTGTACGATCTCTTCATTTACCGCCTTAGACTTGATTTCATTCCTAGTGTTCTTTTCAGTTTTCCTTGTGTGGTTATGCAGGACTTGTGAGGGGTTTTAAAACTGGAATTTCTATTCCTCTGGAAAGTAATATGCTTTAAGAAATAACATTCTGGGGTGTGCAGTTTTAGCAAACAAAAATACAGATTATTTTATCTCTGCTGAAGAAGTTAGATTAATTGCAGGTACGATTATATTGGGACAATGTGTCAGCAGATAGGTCAAAAGGTGTGCAGATCTTCCCTCCATGTACAGATATTATGCATTCTGTAAGAATGGAATGATGAAATATTAATTGTGAATTTGAATTTCTTAGTATTTTTTTTCATTTCATGCCATATCTCTATTGTTTTTCTAGCTTAATTGCCTGCTGGTAAATTGTTCCCAGTACTTGTAACAACTGTCTCTGCTGTAGATAGGAGAGTTTATTGATAATAATAAAGCTCTGTTATAGATTTAATATAATTTTCCTTCAAACTTTTTTTTTACAATTTTTTTGTTAATTTACGTCTTCCAAGCACCAAGGAGATGCACAAAAGGACTTTGCAAAACTACTGTGCTATTTATAATGAGAGATCATTCTGAGACACAATAAGGAAGATGGGAAATTCTATATAAATCAAGGGATCTTACAGGCCTTTGTACTGACAGGTTCCCTATGTATGTTAAAGTCACTTGTGCTTCAGCATAAAATACAATCTGGTTTTCCACAATGGAATGCAAACAGGCATCAAAAAATTTTAAAAAAGCTATTTTTAATATAGGATGATATAAACAACTCAAAAATTTACTAACTGCATTAATTTTATAAAAAAGAAGAATATGCAACCAAAAATCAAAGTGCTTGCTGCAAGTCATGCTAGAAGTAATGCTAAGTAAAAAAAAAATAAAAAAACAAAAAACCAAAAACCAACAAAAAAAACCTAAGCAGAAAAAATTAATGCAAATAATTTTCTTTTGAAATCTCACTTTCCTTTATTAAGAATCATAAAATCAGAGAATATCCTGAGTTGGAAGGGATCCCCAAGGGTCATCAAGTCCAACTCCTGTTCCTGCACAGGACCATCCCCAAAAGTCACACCGTGTGCCAGAGAATATTGTAGCCAAACATTTCTTGAACTCTGTCAGGCTGGTGCTGTGACCACTTTCCTGGGGAACTTGTTCCAATACCCAGCCACCCTCTGGGGAAGAATCTTTTCTTAAATTTAACCTAAACCTCCTCTGACACAGCCTAATGCTATTCCCTCAGGTTGTATCATTAGTCGACAGAGAAAAGAGATCAGTGCCTTCTCCTCTGCTTCCCCTCATGAGGAAGCTGTAGACTGTAAGAAAGATTTCTTGCTTCTTTGAGTGTAAACTACCCATTGCACTGCTCTGATCTAATATGAAATGTCAAAGTATAAGAGTATGTTATGCAATGCTTTTAGTATTTCCTTCTGTATGTCAAAAAATAGATTCTTAGCATTTCTATTATTTATTAATCCTTGAGTTCTGGAGGGCATTCTTTTTGGAGAAGGTTGAAGTGTACCAAGAGACATAACATTGTCCTAAAGATCATGGAGTTAAAATATATTCAATTTTTTACCTTTCATGAGACATCAAAAGAACAATCTCAACAGACCTACCTTTTTAGAATAATATTTTATTTTCATCCTATCATTTAGAAGTATAAATTAGCCATACATATAATTATATTGAAACAGTTGTGTTGACATTACCTAAAGGGAAAAATAATTTATTCAGGTCATATTATCTATTTTGTAACCATCAGATAGAAGCTAAAAAATAGAAACTCAGGAGTATGCATGCATCTATATACACTTACAAACATCTATATATAAATCCTTTAATTGTTTGGGTTGGGAAAGACCTTTAAGATCACACATTTTATTTTACAGTAATTTCACGAATAAAAGCCACACTGAGTATAAGCCGCATCGCCAGGTGTTGGCAAACATTTCGTTCTTTGTCCATAAATAAGCCGCACCTGAGTAAAAGCCACTCTGTCGTTCACAGCGAGGACCTGCGTGCAACAAAGTTACCAAATAGTAACAGAATCGCGGCAGGGCGGAGTTTACTGGCTTAGCTCGGCCGTGCCGGCTCGGGGCTGCCGACAGGGCTAGGTGGCCCAGCTTGGCACTGCCACTCGATGGCAGGGGGGGCACAGAGCCTGCTGGCACCCGCGGCGGCGGTGGGAGGCGGGGATGGAGCCACCCCGCTCCTGCGGCGGCGGCACGCAGGGACAGGAGCCCCCTGAGCCCCGGGACCAGCAGCACAGAGCCCCCTGCCACCCCCTGGGCCGCGGGGCCAGCAGGAGAGAGCCCCTGCCTCCCCCTGAGCTGCGGGGCCGGCAGGAGGGAGCTGCCCCTGCTTCCCCACCCCCTGTGCTGACTGCACGGAGCAGCTCCACCCGCCGCGCAACAGAGTAACCAATTTGTAACAACCGCGTAAATGCAGGGTTTTACTGGCAGGTGCTCGACTTGGCAGTTTGCACTGACTTGGTTTGCACTCCCGGGGTTGGAATTGTCTGAAAATTATTCACATATTGGCCGCTCCTGAGTATTAGCCGCATTTCCGGTGTGGGAGCAAAATTTTGGTCAAAATGGTGCGGCTTGTATTCGTGGAATTACTGTACTTATTCTATAATGCTGTTAATTTCAAAATTATAGTGCAAAAATAGGCATGATATTACTTGTTTGTTTGTTTGTTTGTTTGTTTGTTTGTTTGTTTGTGGTAAAATTTTGTTCCTTACTGCTCAGCACTATTTTGAGAAATCAGCTGATGAGATCTCTAACACAGTCTTCTAGAGGTTGTTATATAGTCTTTCAAACTTATTTTCACATACTCAAATAGAACTCTGTTCCATAAAACTTCTGCAGTTCTTTGACTTTCTAGCTTGCTGCCAATCACTAGAAAATGTCTGAAGTCAGATAAACTGGTTTTGAATTAAGAATATGTCAAAATGTACATTAGAAAGGAGCCCTACTTGGTCATCCTTATGAATGACTGCCACTTTGTTGAAGTCTTCTATACTGAAATACTGAAAAATGATTGCATGCATGTACTCCATTTGGCGTACATTAATCAGAATTATCGACTGTGGAGTATTCTGTTGTCCTCAGCCTTCAGTTTCCTGTACTATTTTCTGGTTTTCTTGTCTTGTTATGCTCTGCCTGTTTCTTTGCAAGTTATTTTCCATCTCTTCAACAATTACCTTTATTTGCTATGTCTGGATACTAAAATCTACAAAGGCGATTAATTTTATTTTCTTCACTTCACACTTTTGGTATCTCCTATTATTTCCCACCCTACCTCTTCAGGCATGAAATGCATTTGTAACAAATCATAGCTTGTCATAAGTGATGTAACATGTTCATGTGATTTTATAGTACTCATATAGATTGCATATGAAGATTTTGCATCTGCCATCTACAAAAGGCTCATCAACTATTTATCGCTATTCCTTTTGTCTGAGATGATTGTTTTAAGAAGGTTTCTTAAAGAAAAGTCTTTCCTTAAGGGAAGTTTCTTAAGATTCTGCATCATTGCTTTCACATCAAAAGGGATTAACGCTGACTTCCATGTCCAAAAGAATCATATAACCAATGAAATTTGAAGGGCAGGGCCTCAGATGAGATATATGGTAATGGAGGCAAAAGATGCTGAGGTTGTAGTCATTTCTTTTTAAGCAGGGAGTTAATGTGAACATAACAAACTGCTGTCTTCACCCCAGTACCCATTGTCTCTCTCTTTGTGCCAAATAAAATGTTCTTTAACTAAACATTTAGGCTTTATTTAGCTATCTGACTATGGGTAATCAGCTTTAATCTTGCTCTCTAGCACAAATAACATACTTATGTCCACTGCTCCAGACATTTAAATAAACATAATGGTCTCTAATACTGCGGAAACTGTCAGGGTTTAGGAATGGTATTCTCCAATATTACTACTCTAGCTAAAATCAGGAGCTGCTTCTCCTCCCCTCTCCAAATGGAGGCACAAAAGGTAAAGATCATGGGTTGAAATAAGAACAATTTACTTGAGACAAGGAGATAAGAAAAATAACTATAACAGAAATATATGAATAATAAAAGGTATAAAAAAGGAACTATTTACATGAAAAGCCCCCTCAATGAACAATATCAGGCAGTTTCCTCCACCATGTTCTCTTGACTGGAAGGACTCTCTTTCCCCCAAAAGAGAGTTCTTTTCCCCCGCATTCATCTCTGGCAATGACTTGCAGTGGTATAGAATAACCTCAGAGCCTTGGTCATGCCCTCTCCTGGCTAAAAATAAACCTGTTCTGTGCAGAACCAGAACAGAAACTTTGGTATTTTGAGAATGCAGACAGAGAAAAAAATACTGGTTTTTTTTTAATTGAAAAAAATGCAAAATATGTTAGGTAAATAATTTAACAAATATTCTTTGAACAGCTGTTATTTTCAGGTAGAGAGTCCTACCAAGTTAATTTGGTTTTGACATTCTCTGCAATTCTTACAGCTACAGGATTTATTTTTTAATATAAATTATCTCAAAACTCAATCTATTATTCATAGTAATAACTGTCTCTCTGGTTGACAGCTTGAAAAACTCCCAATGCTTTATGGCGCTAAGAGAACATTTATTAAATACTTCCAGCACTTGTTAATCTCAATCCATTTTTCAAAGGTTATATTTTTAATATAACTCCCAAAGCTTGAGTAGCAGACAGGAAGTTAGACAAATCTCTGTCAAGATAAAAGTATTTCAAAGCAAGATTGAGAATCAGAATAACAGTTAAAATGCAATTATAAGCCAGGTCAGAGGTTTTATGAGCTTCATGCACACAGGAAGTCAACAGAAGTCAACAGAAAGATAATCCTGCACTTCAGTGAAAGCTGAATCCCAAACGAACAGTGGGTGGAGGTAGGCATGTGTATGCCTTTTGCAATAGTACAATGAGATTTACATGTGACTTTCTCTTTCTTCAGAGAGATTATGCTAGTTTATTGGAAAAAGTCATGAAAGTAAGCTCATAAGATGGTTACACAAAAGAACATATAATTACTTAGCTTTTTAATGTGGCAAGATAATAGGCAATCTGAATTCAGCTACAGCTTAGAGAACTCTTAATGTAAAACAAAAGTTAGAGATTTCACTTTTCTCTAAATTTATGCATTGCCGAGAGAATTTTCCAATCTTTTTAACGGTAAGATACAAGGAATTATTTTCCCCATGAAGCTCAACTTCCCTCCTAATAAAAATTTAACAGTGAAGTGTGGAAGGTGAAGGTCAAATTCTCTACTTTACTTACCACCACTCCATTTTACATATATTGTCATCAATATACAATAGATGTGCAATGCTTCACACTTGCAGGCACACAACAAAATCCCTTCCATTTTTTTTGTTTTTTATTTTTATTTTCCATTGTTTTGTATTTTCTTTACTGCAATATCAGGGAAAAACAAATATTGATTACTATCCATTCTTTTTCACTGTGTGCCAAAAAACAAGTTACATTTTTACCCCTTTCTTTCTTGTTTTAATGTACAGGTTGTTATAAGACTTCTGTATTTGAGGAAAAGAGTATCTTTGTAAACAGAGCTGAACCTAAGTATTGTACCTAAATTTGAATATATGAACGTACACAAATGCACATAAAGGGCAGAGTTATAAAGGATTGTCCTAGTATATTGTAGCCCTATAGCCTAGTGCAGTAATTTTTTTATTCCTGACCAGGAGTTTGTAATTAATTTAGACATACATCTCTTGGTAGGCTGTGGCAACCATGCCTGTCACAGACAACTGTGTCTGGATAGGTCACCTGTGACACAGGACAATGAAAATTTGCTTTTGGTGGTGCTTTGGGTAAGAATGACTTGAGACAATAGTGTGCTTGAATGCTGTTTCCATCTATTTCAAATTTATAGATACTCTGAAATTCCCCATTCAACAAAATGCTCTTCAACTATGGCCTATATGGTGACTGACATATGCTGTAATTTTTAACAGGAATTACCTCTCAATCTGGTCTGTCCATCTTATGTTAAATTAAATGCTCTCCAGTTTCTTCATAACATGATTTAATCAAACTCTAATGAGCAGACATAACACCAACTTATTTTAAAAGCTATTTATGTAATTCAATAATACCAGTTCATTATGCCTAAAGTGTCCCAACTATATCTTCAAGTCATTTTATCTTGTCAACTTTTAATCAGTGGCAACAACATGAGAATACTTTAATTTCTGCAAAGTTAGCTGCCATTAACTGATAGCTTAATTTGAATTAGCTTGATGCTCAAAGATAACTGGTATTTAAAATTTTTATTTATCTGTAATTTTTGTCCATATATTGTCTTGTGTTTAGAATTTTAATTTGGAAAAAAAGGCTTTGAATCCCTAGTAATTTTCTACTACATTTTTTGTATTGCTAAAACATTAACCAAAAGTATGTATTGAAGCAGATTGCATGATTTCAGTTCAATTTGAAAATGAAGAGAAGACAGGTGTTCTGAAAAGATTTTTTTTGTTGTGTGCCTCGATATCTCCTTAGTGTTAGGAATAAACATTAAGTGATGCATTCATGGGTTTATTTGACATATACTTACTGATTATGTGTTCTTATAGTCCTTCCTGAAACTGTAAAAACAAACAAAATTGAAATAATGCTATTATTTTTGATACGCTATGAATCTGGAAGCATTTAAAATTTTTTCTTTAGGAATAATTTTGTTTTGATTTGCATTAAACACTCTTTCACATCTCCCAAGATAAGGTGTAAGATAGAAGTTAAAGAAATGGAAAAGCACGCCTCTTACTCCACACTCTTCTCCTCACATTACCTGCCTCACAACCCCCAGAGCTGTCACCTGAGACATGGCCTAAACCACATGTGACTTCAATGTAGGCAGTAAAAAATTGATTTTTAAAAAAGTAAAAATTTTATTTTAAAAAAGATTATTATCGGGATCTAAAATTGAGCATTTTTGCTAATCAAACTTTTTGAAGGGGGATTCATCTTCATACAAGGGGTTACAAGCACAGCACATGACTCCAGGGTTGTAATGTAAAAGGTTAGCTATTTTTTATTTATTTACCTGCTTTTTTTTGATTATTACTACTTTTGAATTCCAAGCAACTTGACTATTCTTTTTGCTCATATATCCTAACCTGATAAGATGTTCCAGATGCAGCTGAAAAAGAAACTTAGAGAAAATATTGCTTCTTTATTCTATATCACAGTGACATTCATTTTGCTGCCAATTCAAGTGGAAAACTTCTATCTGATGAGATGCTGCATGTAGATCTTTTCCAGAATTTCCAGACACCTCTTTTTTCCATTGCATATGTACTTACATATACTCATTGATACATATATACACACACTTCAAATTACTTTTCCTATCAACATAATTTTTTTCTCTTAAATTTCTGCACCATATGGAGACACTGATTAGTCAGTACTGTTATGTCTGAAAGCTCTGCCTTCTGGAGAAAATAAGAAGTATCCATATAATAGTAAAAGAGTTTCATAATCCATCTATTGACCTAGCAGTGTGCTGCCTAGTTCTTACCAGGCTTATCACAGGCACAGCACGCAGGGCTGGCCTCCAAAGTAATTTCAGAATTTTGTAAATATGGAATGACTCTAATCTCATCTAAACAATTTTCTCTAAGATATTTTATGCTCAGTGAAATGGCTCAGAGAACATCTGAGACTAGATCTTTTGCTGCAGACTGTCTGATGCAGATACATTTTTTTCAAAAGATGGCTTTACACACACATTTGGTACTAACTACCTTCAGTGGTGGTGGAGGGGGTGGTGGAGAGAGGGAGGTGGGAGGGAGTAGGGAGGAATGACACAATGACACCAAACCCTTCAACAGACTTTAAATAAACTGGAGAAATAGTTGATAAACCTACTACTGGAGAAATTCTCACCAAAATGTACATGTTGACTTTTCCACTGTATCTATATGTCCTCCGAGTATCAATTTTAGCAACCATGACTGGAAGTTTGCTTCAGCTACAGCCACAGATCACCAGCATGTGGGACAAAACCATGATAGAATTCACAAACATTCGTAAGCATGTCACATTTTCTAAACAAAACACCCATAAACATATGCCTTCTCTTTTGCATCTCAAAATAGCTTCTCTCAGCAGCAGAGACAAAACAAAACATTGAACTTTGGTGATCCAAAACTATGTGGCACATCTTGTTTTGTTCCATGCACATATCTGTCAGATTATGCCACATTCAAAGTTTGCCGTCAATGACAGGAAACTATGTGCACACCCCGTATTTGTTTGTTTAATGCTACTCTTACCAATATAGAAGCGTGCAGGGGGGGAAAGAAGTCAGTATTTGTTGTTTGAGAGAATTGTTTATTGCAATACAATCCTCATACAGAACTTCTGTTTCTTCTTTGTGTCTGTGCTTTGTGCACATATGTATGCGGACAGAGGAGCGTTTGAAAGAGTGGGAGAAGAGCTCTTCAGAGCCTGCCCTCCCAGGCTGAAGGCTAGCATAAAGATTGTAGATTAGATGACCCAGTGGACTTGCTGCATTGTAAGCACAGGTGAGAGAATGGACAGTCACTCTGAGAGCACTCGTCTGGTAGGGGGTTATTTGGGCATTATTAAAGAGTGCCAGGCATAGGGTTATGGATGAAAGCTGAGCACAGCGACTTCATGACAGAGGAAGCTGCTCAGACCAGGCAACAAGAAGGCCTACTGAGCACCAGCCAGTGGGAAAGAGCATAAAAAAGGGAAGAATAAAGAGCTGGTAAGGAAATACTTGAACCATGGTACAGACCATGTGGTAATCATAAAATGTGTATTTGGCATTTGATTTAAAACATATGGTTATCCATAGTTGCTAATTATATGTAAACCTTTGCAAATAATTGTCAGTTCATATAGTGATTTAAAGAGAACTTTTGCCCTCAAGGAAATTATTCTGAAATTATCAGCTCTATTTGGGAATGCAGACAATAATATATATGAGTAGCATCTCCCTACAGTGTAATTTAAAGTCACATGAAAAAATTTATTGCTGAATATACTACTTTTCTTTGCTTTCTCTCAATCTTTTCTTTTTCTGCCTTTATATTCAGAGCCTCAGATAGCCCCTTGTTTTTTCTCAGTTTAAAGAACAATAAATTGCTTTCCTGAGAGTCATCATAGATTCACAGAATGGTTTGGGTTTGATGGACTTTAATTATCATCTAGTTCCACCCCCCTACCATGGTCAATGATACCTTCTAGTAAACCAGGTTTCTTGAAGCCCCATCCAACTTGGCCTTGAACACTTCCAAGGATGAAACATTCACAACTTCTCTGGACAACTTGTTCCAGCATCTTACCACCTTCACAGTAAAGAATTTCATCTGTATATCTAATTTAACCTGCCTTCTTTCAATTCAAAGGCATTATCTCTTGTCCTGCCACTACATGCCCTTATAAAAGGTCCTCTCCAACTTTCCCGTGGGCCCCCTTTAGGTCCTGGAAGGCTGCTGTAAGGCCTCCCTGTAGCCTCCTCTTGTCCAGGCTGAACACCCCCAGCTCTCTGAGGCTACCTTCCTTTTAATAGGCCTGCCTTGTGTTTTAATTCCTCCTCCTCCTTGTCCACAGGTGACAAGAAGGTTGTAGACCACATTACTTGGTCAGCTGGTAGAGTTAATTTCTAGTGATAGCACTAGGACTCGCTTTTCTCCGTAGTGAATTTTTGACCATCTGCTGCTTCTAGAGCACACAATTATTTTTCCAAACCCAAAATGTATACATGGATTAATGAGGGTGTAAAACACTCTTGTTGAGACCATTGGAGTGTACACATGGAGATAATGATACCCTATAGCCAACTTATTTTTAAAATTGAATTTTGAGAGTAATAATTTTGTACTATTAAAAACAAATCGTGCATCATTTTCTCAGAGATAAGGAATTCAGCAGAAGGTACCCCTAAGAAATCAAGCCCATGCTCTTTCAGAAGATAATATTTTTTTATATTTCACCACTGTATTGTAAGACCTTTCTTTCTTTTTTATGACAGGACTCTATAGGATTTGGGAAGTAGAAGAGATTTGGTGAAACTGTAAGTTCCAGTGCATTCACAACATGATATTTTAATATGTAAAACATGCAGTACTTTTTAGCAAAGATAGCTACAGCCTAGAGTAGGTTTCAGAAGTGTGAGGCAGTGCATCATATTATATCCATAGAAATAAGACTTTTTAAAGACTTTTTTTATTTCCTAAAAAGGAACTAGTGACCCCCTCTTTGATAGACGAGAGATAATAGATGTTTGTGAAATTCAGTCAAGCTATAGGTCAAAAAAACTTTCTGGCCTCTGTGTGTCATTAGACATAACAGACACACAACAGCTTTTAGCATCTGCTCAGCTGTCCTACAACACATGAAATCTAAGAAAGAAATATATTTCAGGGCCGCTTGAAAGTTCTTCACTGTGTTGATTAGTATCTTAAAAATGTGGGAAATTAACCAGAATAAAGGTGTCGCCACACCAATTCACAATGTTCACAAAATAATTATTTAGCTTTTCCATCCAAATGCTGGGATTGATTTTCCTCCCCTCTCCCTCAGTTTTATAGCAGTGATGAATATAAATAAGTCACAGGAAAATTACTTCTCCACTGTTTCACAATGCTTCTCTTATCTAGCAGGCACAGCTGTCACACACCCAAATGTTTTTATTTACATTGTCTATGGATAGAAATATGAATGCTAATGTCTTTTAATGGAAAAAAAACTTATTATCAAAGTACGTGGTGAATTTTAACTAGACTACTTTTTTTTTTGTCCTGTAAGAGGTAATGATTGATTATTTTATCCAGTTCACCAAAATTTCTCCTTTTTTTCTGTCCCTTTCTCATACTGATGACTGCCACTGAATCAACTGGCAGATGCACATTTTAAAATGTATGTGTACATGAAAATTTCACCTTGTTTTTTGGGCTTTTTGTCAGCATTTATACACTTCTAAGACACCTCAGAATATTTTGGCATAATATAGGAAAAGTGTCTAATTATACCTTGTAAAAGTTAATTGGTTAAAGCTTCTAAGAAAAAAAAATAAACCCATTTTTCAATAAAATCTTATCTAAGAGAAATAAAAAATTTGTACGTAAATATCCTGACGAGTTTTGTGTTTGTACATAAGTGAATGGAATCAGTAAAATAAGATTTATTAAATCCACTTTTCCATCCTCCTATGCTTTCACTTTTAAAATATTATATTGTTTAACAGTCCTAGAATGTAAAACTTAGGAATTCACTGAATTTGTAATTTTATAAATACAACCCCCACTTTAAATTATTTGAATGCTTTAAAAGAAATTGTCCATGCTTAAAATATATTATCTCCATGTTTTTTCAACAGTTGACTTCATCTGTATTTGAAATGGACAGAAAAATTGCTTTCCAGTACTAAAATAATTTCTAGCTAGAATTAAAAAATATGTGAGAAACACTTTTACCAAATATGTTTAATGTTTATTGAAGCTTATTTGATGTTTCAGTGGTATCAATAGGACAGTAACAATCTTGTATGGTGCAGGAAAAAATAAATTTTTACTATGGCTGCAAATTTTAAGGTTGTATTCAGTTTCAGCTAACAAGTCATAATAACATTATTATCACCACAGGAAAGAACAACAAATTATGACCATATTTTAAGATCTCCATTCAAAGCTATTAAGAGTATATATCATCACTATAGGTCATTAGAGATGATACAAAATGATAATTCTTTGTCTACACATCTGGAAGCTAGGAAGCTCGTTTGTACATAAGTATTGTGAGAGCATTTAAGTATTTTTTTTTCTTAATAATTGATTGTGAAAAGATCTTGCAGTTAACTACTTCATCCTAAAGAAACGCTCTTTTGGATTGAATAATATGCAGAAACTGGTTTTTGATTAAAGTTCAAAGCTGAAAGTTTTTAAAATAGATTACAATCACTGGGTAGATTTCAAACTTAAGTGTTTAAAACTGCATCAGTTACAAAGACAATGCATATTATCGTAATTTCCCGAGTATAAGTTGCCACCGAGTATAAGCCGCACTTCCGGGTGCCAGCAACTTTTCATTCTTTGTCCATATATAAGCCGCACCTGATTATAAGCTGCACATTACCATACAGAGTGTGATAAAAGGTATCTATTCTATCACCATCTGTAGAGGGTGGGGGCCAGTGATCCTTATCTCAATGGCAGATAATCTGCTAATGGGCCATCCATTGAAACCAGGCAGCGGGGGCATTGTTCTTTTATCTTTTCACATTCCCATCCTTCCTCCAGAGAGTCATTTTCTGCTAATGGCCCATTGAGTCCCACTGTCGTGGACTGATAAAATTACTGCATCCCACTGGAAGTTGCTCCAGCCAGGGGGAAGAGCCCAACATTTCTTACCAAGATAAAACAGAGGTTTTGGGACACTAAGGGAGCCCCTTTCTCCACTGGACTCCAGAGGAAAACCAGATTTCTTCCACATCATCACTGGACCTTTAGAGGGAAACTGCACCTTCTACAGGAGCACTGCTCCAACTGAGCCACCATCTGTCACTGCAGGAGGATGCAGCCACCATGGAATGGGACTGCTGCCAACACCCTGCCTGACGGTGGTGTCAGGCTGTACTCTGACTTTGTCAGGGTTTGGAGGCTTGGTTCTTTGTAGTACTGTATTTCTATTTTAATTTCCCTAGAAAAGAACTGTTATTCCTAAATTCCCATATTTTTGCCTTGAAAGCCCCTTGATGTCAAAATTATAATAATTTGGAGGGAGGGAGTTTCATTCTCCATTTCAAAGAGAAGTTCCTGCCTTTCTCAGCAGACACCTGTCCTTCCAAACTAAAACAGCAACTTTTTGTTCTTTGTCCGTATATAAGCCGCACCTGATTTTTAAGCCGCCACTTTGGGTTCAGACCAAAATTTTTAGTCAAAATGGTGCAGCTTATAATCGTGAAATTACTGTATCTTTGAAAAAATAGGTCAGTAAAGATCCATAGTACATAGGTTTGTATACTGACTTTATCATTAAATTATAGATATCATAGTATCACAGAGTTGTTAACGATGAAAGAACAAGTTCAACATCAATCTAGCATGACCATCATTTCAACCACTAAATCACCCCCTGAAGTGACAATGTCACACACTTTTGGAATTAATCTAGGGAGAGGGACTCCACTACTTCACTGGGCATTCTGTTTTAGTGTTTGACCTTTCTGTGAAAGCAATTTTTTCTTAAAGTTGCCTCACCCTGTGCAACTTGAGGCCATTTCCTCTCCTCCTATCACTGGTTTAACTGGAAGAAGAGGCCTCATCCATGCGGCTAAAACCTCTTTTCAAGCTCTGTAGAGAGTGAGTGGCTTCCCCTCTGGGCCCTCTTTTCTCCAGGTTAATAAACAATTTCCAGCTCCCTCAGCTACTCCTTATAAGACTTATACTCCAGACCCTTCAGCAGCCTCATTGCTTTTCTTCTCTGGACTTCAGTGCCTCAATATCTTTCCACAACTGAACAGGTGCAGCCTTTGCCTGTGATGATCATCACCCTGGTCCTGCTGGCCGCACTATTTCTGATACAGGCCAGGTTGCCCATTTGGCCTTCTTGGCCACCTGGCCAGCCCTCCTGGCTCATGTACAGCTGTGTTGACCAGCACTCCCAGGTCCTTTTTCTCTAAACTGCTTTCCAGTCCACTCATCCCCAGCCTGTAGCACTGCCAGGGGTTGTTTGTGACTGAAGCACAGGATCCAGCAATTTGCCTTTTTGAACCCCACACAGCTTGACCTTGGCCCATGGATCCAGCGTGTCAGATCCCTCTGCAGAATTTACCCTCCTACAAATCCACACTCTTACCTAACATAGTGTCATCTGCAAATTTACTGAGTGTGCATTCAATCTCTGATCATTGATAAAGGCACTGAACAAGACTGGGCCCAGCAATGAGCCCTTGGAAACCACACTTGTTACTAGCTCCCAGCTGGATGCAATTCCATTCACCCACACTCTTAAGGCTTTACTAAAGTATAGGTAGATGACATCCACAGCCTTTCCCACATGCACTAAGCAAGTCACTTTGTCATAGGAGATCATTCATTTCAGGTTCTTGATATTTTTTCCAATGTTTTATTGCTAATATTTGTAAGCAATCTGGTAAAATTTTTATGTTAGAGAAAACCAGGTTGTACATTGCCCTTGGAGCCAGATATCTCTCATGATCTTGCTTCCTTTGGGAATTCACTGTGCTTTTCTTAACCTGATCACTGGGAAATTGCTTTCTATCATGAGGAATTATAGTGTGGTTATAAACTATGATGTTCTTCCTGTCCCTGAAGTTTAAATTGTTTTATGTTACGGCTGTTCACTGAGAGTGAATGATTAGTAGTAATGACCAACACTGTGTATGATAAGGGCTAAGTTTCCTTCATTTTACTTTATAAGTTTAGAGTTATAATAAGATAGTTAAAAGACCATATTTTGAGAAGACAGAGAATCTCAACTGTATCAAAAAGATGGCCATATTTTATCAGAAGGACTGGCAAAATTTGTTTTAAAAAACTATCAAGGAGCAAAATATAAATGTTTACTTTATACATTACAATCTATTTCTAACCTTCACTGTAGGAGTATTTTTTACAAGAAAAACCCTTTTGATGAAGAGGATAACTGTCAAAACTACAGCTGTTACAAGCCACACGATAATTCATAAGGTGTGTTCGAACCTTCAAAGCATTCTAAAAATACAAAACAGAAATTATGCACTATTAGACTTGTTTAAAAACTAAGATGTTTGTTTTCCAAAATTTATAACAGAATGCAAATTCTCCCACTCTTGTCAAAAATGTTTTCCTTGTTTCTTAATTTGTGACTATAAAGTTACCCAAAATAATTGCAGACAGTTACCTGTGACTGTAACATTCTAAGGAATTCTTTATTAATTTCTTCAATGTACAAAATTCACATCAAACTATATTTCATACAGACTCATATACCACAAATAATTTTACCTTCTATGTTTTAAAAGAATTAACTTTCAGTTTAATAGGTAAACAGTATTCTGTATAAATTAATACATTAATATTTAGAAGAAAAAGGAAATTGAAACTAATGTCGTGCTACTTCTGTCAAAATCACATATGGTCTCTGTATGTTAAGGAGTTTGGTAGTGGGGGCACTATGCCAGCACATTCCCAAAGTCGCAGTATATAAAAGCTCTGAGCTCAGTCCAGCTAATATTCAGTGCACATATCTATTTTTTTTCAGTGCATATCTTTTCTTTAGAATCTGTTTTCTACTCCTTCATACAGTCCAGTTTATAAAGGTAGAGCTAAGAGTCTCTCAGACCTAGTCTTGGGAAAATATGTAACAGCTCATTGCAAAACAGCATTTTTTATTTCTCCTATTTGATTAGATACAATTTTTATCAAACAAAGATTGCTAACAATTATGTATGAATTTAAAAAGTGCCTTTTTGTTCTGACTGGGACTGTGTTTGACTCAAAACTTTCTATTCACCTTTTAAAAGAATTTTCTCTTTTAAAGACAAAGTGGTGAATAAACCAACCTCTCTTGTATGAGATAATGCAAAGTACTGAAGAATTTTTTTCATCATTTCAACATCTTATGTTATGAACCTCTTTTCATCAATAGATATTTATCAAAAAAACTATCCCTATTTTTTTCCATTGCTCCAATATCCCCCAAATGGATGAATATCCCTCTGTTCCAATCTATGAAAGACAAATATACAAAAACAGTAGTAAATTGACATAACTCTTCCTATTAAGAATTTGAGATGACTTGTAGGGCTACTACCTATACACAGAGTTTTGTCCTTTAAACTAAGCCTTAAACTTGGCATTTTCAACCATGTTATGCTCAAAAAGCAATTACTAATCTAAAATTCTCTGTGGTTAAACTACTGATATTTCACCCAAGTTTTTTTTTTTAGTTTTTTCTTTTTGTTACTTTTCTTGGGTTTCATGAAGTTTTTACTATTTTAGGGTTCAATTCTCCATTTTTTAAATTTAGTTATCATTGAAGCTGATTGAAAAATGCAAATTCAGTGGGGGTAGAGAAGAAAACTCATTCGAATTTTGTTTATATCCACAGTTTCTAGGGAAAAAAAAAGTATTTCTTATCAGAACCACTTCTTAAACCTTCCTAGGATTCTGTTTTCTTTCAACAGAAAAGAAGTGAAAGCTCTTGGCTTTTTGTATGCCTATTTGAAATCATCCTTTTTAACTTTATCTTTCTGTAGGCAAAAAGAGTAATTGAAAAGAGCTGTACAGAGAGCAAAACCATCATTCTGACTTTAACCAAGAAAAGGAGAAAAAAAGAGAAAGCATTTAATCTTAATAATTCTTTTCCCTCTACAAATTCTAGTTCTCTGAGGTCATACAAGATGAAATTAGCTGCCATCCCATGCTAACCAATTCATAAACACATGGATAAGTTAGGCTGGATGGGATGTCTTGAAGCCGCCTAAGCAGCTGCTTCCTTTTTCAGCAGAGTTCTTTCCCCACTTGAGTCAGTCTTCAGCTTGTACCATTGCACTGGTTTGTTTGATCCCATGTGCAAGGTTTTGCATTTGACTTTTTTTTAAATGTCTGAAGTTCCTTATAACCAATGGCTTCAGCTTGAGGTCCCTCTGACATGTCCCCAGCATTGAATGATGAAGAGCATAACATACAGTCCATGTTACTCATTAAACAAGGGATTCATTCTGAAATGCTTACTAAGGTCAATATTAACAAATCCATTGCTCTTCTCTTGCCCACAGAGCTTTTAACTTCTTTGTAGATGGCAGAGTGTGGTCAAGAACTATTTACCTTTGGTAAGGCCAAGATGGATGTCCAATAACCTTTCAGTTCTGGTTCCCAAAACATTTCAGGAGCATTTGCTTCACAATTTTTCCTGAGTACTGACATTAGGCCCTACCAGTTTGTAGTTATGAAATCCTCTTCCTTTAACAATTCACTGTCATTTTATCAATAAAAAGTACATTTTTTCAGGAAAAAATTTGCAAACAAAAGAATCTCAGAATTTCAAGGTAAGAATTCTGATAGTAGCAGTTAATGTAGCCATTTATATACAATCTGTGACATCCAGAGCTGGTATTACACTTATAATGATTTAATATACCTAATATGAAGCCTGGAAATTAATTACATTTCAGTGATATGGAATAACAATATTCTTTTAGTTAGAAGGAAAAGCAAGAAATTGCCTATGCTCCAGATCAAAATTGATTCGATTTTAGAGAAAAATCCCTACTCTTCCTGTCTATAATACAGCTCTGGAAATGATAGAGTTCAGTTTGCCTTAAAAAGTAATGAGAAAGCTCAGATAGAAGCTGCACCATCTTGAGACCATGCTTAGGGACTTGTGATGATCAAATAGCTAACAAATGAGTTGGCGATATTTTTTTGTTTGGTTTGCTTTGGCTTTGCTTTGGGGTGACTTTTTGGTTTTTTTCTTTGTAATGTTTGGGTTTTTGTTTTTGTTTTCTTTTTGGTTTTATTCATCATTACAGCTATAATATTTTTAAAAATAACTTTACTGCAGTTTTTCCATAGTGGAGGCAAAGATTTTCAATCATCCTATGTCTCTCGGCAGAGATTAGTAAAGTAATTTTCCCTAACTATGAAGATGACCAAGCTTTAATTTCCTTTATTTTTGTACTAGAAGGCTAAACAGAGCAGAAAGTTTTGAAGCAAATTTGTAAGTGAGTGGTATGAGAAAACATGTTTACTTTGGTATTTAAAACAACAAGTTTTTCATGGTTTCTAAGTGCAAATATTTCTGTTTGCAACATGAAATCACATTATGTAGAGTAGAATCTCTATCTATTAACACCAGTTTATAGATTTCTTACTTGAAACCCCTTATTTCAGCCTTCTCTGTTGAAATTATGACTGTGTTTGTTGCCAGACGTGTAACATAGCAAAAGAGCTAGATGGCCTTACAAACCAAGAAAATGAGTCCTTTTGAATTTTGAATCCCTTGGTCGAGTCTACACTTGCAGTTATTCCCTGTGACTAGAACAGATAGATGTTTTGACTTGTTTACTTAAAACAAACCCAAACAGCATAGATATGTTTGAAGACCTCATTTCGTTTTTACAATGACTGCTCCCATTCCATTTTTTCACGCTTTTTGTATCCAGTGCTTTTGTACCATTACTTTATCTGCTTTGATTCATCTGGCACATACAAAAACTTGCCAGTTGGAAATAAGCAATGCCTGTGTGTGTGGTCAACATAAATTCGTAAATGCAAAGATTGGAGGGAGTTGGTGATAATTTTTTGGAATAAAACGATACAATTCAGAAAAAAATAAAACAACCAGCCCAACACAAAAACACACAGGAAAAAGTGCCTATGGTCCTTCTCTCCTGACACAAGTCCTTTTTAGGGCGGTCTAAAAGCAGTCATTTTTTTAAAATGAAACTGGTTCTCTCTTGGTAATTTGACCTCTCCGAACTTATACAGTGATGATAGCAATCAACAATATTGTAATACTGTTTTTCAACGCAGAAACATTTCTAGTTTTAAAATCCTCACTCTAATTATCCTGCAGTAGTTATTTGACTTCACCATATAGATGTGCTCTTGAAGACATGGAGATGAGCTCCCCAGCCACTGCAAGTATCAGATTCATCAAGGCTCTATACAAAAACAAATGTGTGAAGGAAGGTTTAGCAATTATTGTTCTCAAAGGAGAAAACACCTCTCTCTCACCTAGGAGAGGTACTCCAGGCACACGTGTGTGCCACGTAGGAAGTGTGAGTGAATAGTCAGACAGTAAAATTGAGATAACATCAGCATAGAAAGGGCCTAACAACATAGGGTCTATTTTACTCAGGCTCAGAGTATATGCATGGGCAGATGCCCTGGATTATCTAATGAGTTACTATGTATTTGTGCTTCAGAGCCCAACAAAAATTAGACAATTTATAAACACTCTTCGAAATGGCTGTTGAGTTTCATCAAGAAAAATTAGTCTGAGGTTTCAAAGCATCAAACCACAAAAGTTATTCTGTATCATTTTGTTGTAAATAGCTTTTTTTGCTTACTTTCAGTGTACTAAATAGATTGTGTCATAATTATTTTATCATAATTTTTTCATTCAGATCACTAAATAAATCGCATCCTCCCTTGCACAGACTATTAACTTTATTTTTTCATTGTAGTGATTATCTGTCCCTTGTTTATGACTGCCTGCTATCTCTGTAGCAAAAGGTAATATTGCTTATATGAAAAAATAAAAATAGAAATGTATTCAAAGTATCTAGTTAAAGTTAGCTGTTGGCGACTTATAGTCAAGCAGCTGGAAAAAAGCACTAGACTCTGTCCTGTTCAGTCTGAGCTAAGGCCTTTGAGTCAAACATATGGATTCTCATTAACTTTAGTTGGCTATTCAGGTCTGTGCTCCATATGTATGCCAATTTGAAAACTAGAAGTATTCCGTGAACTTATCTTACAGTAATTTCATGAATACAAGCCACACCGTTTTGACCAAAATTTTGCTCCCATACCGGAAATGCGGCTTATACTCAGGAGCGACCAATATGTGAATAATTTTCTGACATTTTCAAACCTGGGAGTGCAAACCAAGTCAGTGCAAACTGCAAAGTCAAGCTCCTGCCAGTAAAACCCTGCATTTACGCGGTTGTTACAAATTGGTTACTCTGTTGCGCGGCGGGTGGAGCTGCTCCGTGCAGGCAGCACAGGGGGTGGGGAAGGCGGGGCAGCTCTCTCCTGCTTGACCCCGCGGCTCGGGGGGCTCCCGTCCCCGCATGCTGCTGCCGCAGGAGCAGGCAGGCTACATCCCCACCTCCCATCGCCGCCGCAGGTGCCGGCGGGCTTTGTGCCCCCCCTGCCGCCGCGGGGCAGCGCTGGACCGGGGTGACCGAGTCCAGCGGTGGCAGCGGCCGACCCCGAGCGGCCCCGCTGAGTGGCAGCGCCGAGCTGGGCCACCCAACCCTGCCGGCAGCCCCAAGCCCTCATGGCCCGAGCTAAACCAGTAAACCCCGCCCTGCTGCGGTTCTGTTACTATTTGGCAACTTTGTTGCACGCGGGTCCTCGCTGCGAACGACAGAGCGGCTTATACTCAGGTGTGGCTTATTTATGGACAAAAACCAAAATGTTTGCCAACACCCGGCAATGCAGCTTATACTCAGTGCGGCTTGTATTCGTGAATTTACTGTATATTTGCTTAGTTTAACTTATATTAAAATTTTATGCACATTTTATGAGATTCCATAATAAAAATGTATGAATAATATGTTTTCATTGTAGACTGAATTAGGAATTTATAAACAAAATAATCCATTTTACTGGCCATGGAGTACTCGAATAGGAAACATATAGATTATAAAAAGATACGAATACTATTGATGAAAGCTGAGAGAGACTAGATATTAACGAAGCGGATACTGCATATGTTAGATCCAGATGCAGAATGGCTCCAGAATTTCTTTTGCCAGTGTTTGCCACTGAAGTGAAAACATAATTTATAATAGTGTATTTAACCTTCATATGTATATGTATACGTATGTGTATATGTATGTGTATGTGTATATGTATATGTATATGTATATGTATATGTATATGTATATGTATATGTATATGTATATAATCTTTCTTAAACTCCTCCAGAGATGGTGACTACAGCACCTCCCTGGGCAGCCTGTTCCAACACTTAACAACCCCTTTCTGTGAAGACACTCCTCCTTATGTCCAGCCTGAACCTCTCCTGACACATCTTGGGGCACTGTCCTCCTGTCCTGTCACTGGTTGCCGGGGAGAAGGCTGATGGCCACATGGCTTCACCCTCAATGTCCTTCTTGAGTTGTGGCCCAGATGTGGACACAGAACTCAAGGTGTGGCCTCACCAGAGCCAACTACAGGGGGAGAATTTTTCTCTGATCTTGCTGGCCACACTATTCCTGACACAAGCCAGGATGCCATTGACTGTCTTGACCACCTGGGCACAATGCTGGCTAGTGCTCAGGCCCTCTGACCCAAGACTGAAATATTACGTGGGGTTGTTGGGAGCCAATATCTTCATTATTGTTTGATTCCACTTGCAGGACCTTGTCCTTCATATGGAGGAGCACTTGGAAAGATGGGGCAGTCACAGAGATGTGCTGGCTGACCAGCAGGAACTCATCACTCTTGCCACCTGTTCCTTAAGCCACTGTGTTTAGGCACCAGGAGACAGGATATAGAGCCCTGACTATCATTCATTTGAGCCAGCCGTTGGGCCTGTCCCAAGGAAGGCAGCCCATGATAACAGTTGTCTGTGTCCCTCTCGTACTAGCTGATACTCAACCTACCCACCGCCTCCTGGAGCTTGGTCACTGAGAAGAGGAGCTCCTATCCCTGGGCACACCTTCCACAGGGGTGCTCACTGCTGCAGTCCTGTGCTGACCTGCGAGCAGGGCACAGTGAAGCTGATACCAGTGGCAGCATGTCCCCAGTGAGCTCTGGCTGGGCACTGTGTCAGCTGTGGTGAGGGCAGAGCTTAGAGAGGCTCTGTCCGTGGTTTTCTGCTGATTGGGTACCACACCACAACCTAGTTGGGGTGGCAGGGCTCCAGCTGCCCTCCTGTGTGAATTACCACACAAAGTGTTGATCAGGGCCCTGACTGAATGCCACACCCCATGTGTGGTGCTCCTGACCACCAGTGCTCCCCAAGGGCTTCCTTTATGCATTAGGGGACTGGCTAATATTGGTCCTGTTCCCGCCTGCATCTCTGTGGGATCGTGGTGTCTGTCCCAGTTCTCTCAGATGTTTTTTATGTTGGGAAGCTTCTTCCCATCCCCAAATCATTAAGTGTATACTTGTATAATGTATGCTTGTAAAAAGAAATTGGGAAATTTAGTAGTGAAATTTCAAAACATCCTTATATCACTTTGATCTGTTTTTTTCTAATGCTCTAGTCAAAAGATTTCAGAATGCAGTGTAGTTTGAAAGATTTTATGTATTGTTACACTACCATTAATGACCAAACTCTTTCATTTCAAGACATAAAAAAAAATCCTTGCCGTATTTGTCTTAAATTAGAGTTGATTTAGGAGAGTAATTCCCATCCTTCCATTCAACTTTGCCTTTTCAAGAGAAGAGCACTACACGTAGAAATGGAAAGATGGAGCAGATGAAAATAACTCAGTTCAATCAACTTTAAAATCTGATTTATATTGACAACAGGAAAGAAAGATATTTTCTTTATTTGTGATTTTGTCTAGAGGACTAGGTGGTTTGTTGGATTGATACACTATTTTCTCTTTCTCATTTGCTTTCTATCATATCTCTGGAGATCAAAGACTTTCAGATGAGAAGTTTTTCGGATGAGAAATGATTTTTAAAAAATTAGCTCAGTGTTGTTATGTAAGTTCCCTGTGAATATTTTTTTGGTACTTCTAGTCATCTGCACTTGTATTCGTGGTGTCCTTATTACATATACAAATATATATACAAATGCATATACACACACACACATATGGTATAAATACACACACACACCCAGGATAATTAAGGGATCAGCCAAGCCTGCATGGGTTTAAGAAAGGAGGGTCCTGTTTGACCACACTGATCTCCTTTTATGACCTGCCTAGTGATGCTCAAATGTTTGTGGATGTTGTCTATCTGGACTTCAACAAAGCCTTTTATACCATCTCCCATGGCATTCTGCTGGAGAAGCTGGCAGCCCATGTCATAGGACAGAACTGCCTGCATGGCCATGTTCAGAGAGTGATGGTGAACGGTGCTGTATCCCAGTTGATGTCTGGTTTACTGTTAGTGTCCCCCAAGGCAAAGTATTTAGCCCAGTTCTGTTGAATATCTTTATTGAAGAGATTGAGAGTGCCCTCAGTAAATTTCACAAAGACCAAATTAGGCGGCAGGATAAGAAGGCCTCTGAAGAGGGATGTGGAACAGAATGATGGGCTGACACATCATTCTGAGTCTGAAAATCTGGCATGAGTTTCAACAGCACCAGAGTTCTGGATCCTACTACCACAACCACCCCCTGCAGCACTACAGGGTAGGGGGTAGAGTGGCTGGAAAGCAGCCAGTGGGAAAGGACCTGGAAGTGTTGGCTGACAGCTGGCTGAGGTTGAACCAGCTGTGTGTTCACATGCCCAAGAAGCCTAATGACTGTGAAAAAAAATGCTGTAGACGGCAGGATTAGGAAATTATTTTCTCCTGTACTTGAATACTTTTGAGCCTCTGTCTTCAAGAAGGACATTGAGATGCTGGAGGTCCAGGGAAGGGCAATGGAGGAGAAGGGGCTAGACACA
This sequence comes from Catharus ustulatus, assembly GCF_009819885.2. Taxonomy (NCBI): domain Eukaryota; kingdom Metazoa; phylum Chordata; class Aves; order Passeriformes; family Turdidae; genus Catharus; species Catharus ustulatus. The sequence continues at coordinate 43,865,454 of NC_046225.1, forward strand.
AGTCTTCTGAGGAGTGGCTGAGGGCAGTGGAGAGTGTGTTTAGCCTGGAGAGAAGGAGGCTCAAGGGAGACTTTATAACTCTGCATATATCTAGAAATATGTTGTAGTGAGATGAGTCTCTTTTCCCAGGCAACAAGCAATAAGACAAAGGAAAAATCCTCAAGTTGTACCTGAGAAAATTTGGATTGTATATTATGAAAAAATGTCTTCACTGAAAGGGTTGTCAAGCATCAGAAAAGGCTGCCCGGGGAAGAAGACAAGTCAACAACCCTGGTGCTGTTTAAGAGACCTATAGGAGTGACACTTGAGGTATGGTTTAGTGGCAAACTTGGCAGTGCTGTGTTAACATTTGTTTAACAGTTAAACTTGATGATCCTAATGTTATTTTCCAACCTAAATGATTATATGATTCTAATAATAATAATATTAAAAATGTTATGGGTAAAATAATATATATTGGCCCTTTAAATTTTAAATTTTAATATTTTAATGCATGTTTTTAGTGTTTGAATTCACTTCAGAATTATTTAAAAAAAGATAAATTTACATTATTTGGTGAAAAGAATTAAAGACACAAATGGGTAAAGGAAGAAACTCAAAAAGCAACATCCTTTTCAAAGGTCTTCAGTTCAGTTACATAACATCTGCCACATCATATAGGATTTTTTTCAGTATTTCACCATTTACATACATTACTTGAATACATTTTAGCTGTTACCAATTATGGAGAAGCTATATTTTCAGCGTAATTGAATTTGCAGATTTATCTGGTGTCCTGTTTCATGACCAAATCAGTATTTTTAGTGAAAAAATTTCAATCCACTCTGTAGCTATTTTTTATTCCCAATTAATTTGCTCAGTGCAGGTATGGAGAAAATGTCATGCTGACAAACACTCACAGTGCTCTACAACTGTGTGGTATCATCAAGACAGTTCCATGATTTTGGAGAAACACACAACTGATAGAATTATAACATCCTGAGTACTAGATATAGAAGTAGAAACAGCAAGGGGCATAAATTCTCTCATGCAATATGTAAAACAAGAATCTTTGAAAAGACAGGAATGTAGGTAAACCCTTGTACCAGCTCATTGGAAAGGACTTCTTTTGTGATTCAAATTACTTGGTATGCATGACTTCAGTTTTATAGCCTAACCAACTTCCAGTGTTGCAACCAGCTGCTTCACAATCTCCAGACTAGGAGTTAATTTCTTTGCAGTAAAATGCATCAGTAAATGGACTACCATTGAGTCACTTCATGAGCAGCCTTCTCTGAACTGTTAATCAAAGTGATTGGCACCTGGATTTGAGCCCTCCAGGTTAATCCACCTCTCTAAGCCAGTATGGACTCCACAGTCCTGTATATTTATTGTATTTTTAGCAGAAGTGCACCACATTGATCATCTGTTACAATCTCTGCAATTTAAAGGTAAAAAACGGCATGGTTATTCCTGTATGATCAATGTAAGATATTCCTTACATATTTGTGTTTAAATAACACAGTGACTTCAAACTCAAGAAAAGTAGTTCTCTAGTGTAGAGAGTTAGGGACATGCGTACAGAAGATCTCGTGCTGTACGGTTAGTTAGGACACACCCCCCCTCTGTAACCAGACCCCTGCCCTGTACCTGGATGTACCTGGATGTACCTTGCTGACGTAAGCAGGAGGAAGTGACAGTAACTACCCAGGCTATAAGAACCTTGAAACCCCCCAATAAACACCATTTGTTTTCCACCACATTGGTGTCAGGAGCATTTGGACCAAGTAACTCTGGAGTTGAGTCACCGTGCCGAGCCAAAAACCAGGTCGCTACGCCTTGAGAAGGCGACATCTAGGGTGTCACACTGATGAGAGACTTAAAGTCATGGCTGAATCCAGAGGGAAAAGAAGAATCCTTCAGGTTTCATGCCAGCAGCCCTTGCATTCTGCTGAGCTTTTGGTGTTTTATTTAAGGGGCAAAGCAGGTTTCCTAGACATTAGCCTTAGGGTGATGAGGACAGACAAACTGTTTTCTGTGGGGAGGAAAAACATGGTTCTGCTACTGACAGCTACTTCCCTTTGGTATCTGTTTCTTCTCTTGGACTGCTTCTGTAAGTAGAGCTAGCACAAGCAGTGAACTGTGCAAGTACAGGGAAAGAGGTTATAGTGAGGAGGAGAGTATTTGGAAGCTGGCTAGTCTTCACTGTTTTCTCTGACACTCAGTAGAAACATCTGGCAGGGAGGGATGTGTTTTTTCAGTACTTGAAAGGGGTATCAAGTCTATAGATGGTGTGCCTGGTGCTCAGTCAGGAAGGCTCTGCAGCTGTGTCAAACCAAGAACACCAGGTTTTGCTATCTGTTTTTCTGTCTCTTGCACAAAATTTATTCCCATATGACATGTTCAGTCACATTCATGTCTTGTTGACAAAACAACTTGAGGTAATTTTTCAAGTATTTTATCTGAGGTATGAAATGCCTGGTTTTACCATTCTTTCTCATGTGTATTACTGATTTTTCTCACAAATTTTCTCTTCAGTTTTAGCCTGCCAAACACACAATGTAGAAAACTCCTAATGAAAATTTTTTGTCTTTTCAGTGGTGTCTTATCTGACATGCAACCTACTCATAGCAAGTATTTTACTTTGTTAAAATTGCAATTTTTAATTTTGGAAATAAACTTAAAACTGTAAACTCATATAGTTACTTCTAGCGACATTTCCTCATTAAAAAAATTGTGTTCATTATGTGGTCTTGGTGGAAAATGTTCTAATATATGTTGCTTTTTATACAAGTAAAGATAAATAATATTTTCTTTTAATTTGTTAGATTTTACTCTTTAAAATGAGCATGAAACTTTATTTAGTAAATACATTTTCCTAGTTTCCTTGGTGAATTATGATTATTAGTTACATGAATTTATTGCCTATCCAGTCACTCCCTCTTATTTGCTGTTTTGAAACAATGTCCTAAAATACAATTAAGGTTTTTCATTCTTCATGCAATAACTGAAACTCAGTCAAAATATTGTAAAGACGAGAAAATTTTGTGTTGTGTATAGCAAATATTAGTATACCTCAATTTATTTAGAATTACAGTTCCTGATTTATAGAGAGAAACAAACAACTCTTTCTCATGTATTTTGACAGACTCTTTTAGTTCCTTTTTCTTTCTTTCTTTTTATGTAAGAAGATTAATTTATTTCTGTTCTTTACTTCTTTCCTTTCATCCAGGACAGAATCTTAACGAAAAACAGAAGGTTGCCCTAAGCCTGTATGATGACTTTTCATCTTTTCCTCCTATCAATAAAAGGAAAAAAAAATATTTAATTGGTCTAACAATAGGTAGTGTTGTCCTCTTACATTATGAAAATGTTTTTTGCAATAGTGTCATGCATAACTGAATCCCATGAAAACAGCTGTGAAAGCCCATGGAAACAGGTGTGAAAACCCTTAATAAATTAACTTTCATTTCAACAGCATGTACTAGCAGTTCAAAAATGCCTGCTTTACTGCAGGAGCAGCAAGCATTCTTCTATGTAAATTAATAAAAAAAGGAAAGAATACTGAAAGGCAATTCAAACGTCAAAGACACAAAGCATCAGTGAGGATGTTGCTCTGGTCACAGATAAACTGTATTAACACAACTGACAATTTCACTTGAAATTGCAGGTAACTTTATTCCTCTATAAGAAGTCATTTATTCTAGAATTGAGGCTTTATCTCTTTGATTCAATTCTGAAAACTCCTGCAGTATGATTATTTCAAGATACCGTATTTTTATATGCTGCTGAGGACATTTGGAGAACATAGTTACCTAGCTCTCATCTCCAAGGTCAACTCATGCAGAAATCCATATTTGGATATTACTTTAATCTATTTGCAATGAAAAGAAAATTATATAAGGAAAACAGGTATTTCTCCTTAGTACTCTTAAATAAGCATCATATCTTTTTTTTCCCCCAAAAATAGTATTGAAAGCAATTTTGCTCAAGGGGAAAAAGAGTCTTGTGGTGCAATTGTTGGAATGAATGGTCAGTTTTCCAAGACTGAAAACTCTTTTAAAACTGATTTACTTTGAATTAAAGATATTTTTTGTATCACTGCCAACTGTGATGAAGTGAAATGAGCATTGTTCAACATGCCTTGAAAACTAAAAGCTTGCACGTTGCAAAAATAATATCTGCCATCTACTTTACTTATTAGACCTTTCAGCTATCCATATTTCTTAAAAAAGTGACCTTCCTTTTACCCCAGCTCTCTGCAACTGTTTGGAAAATCAATGGCAAGTTTACAATAACCAGCATGAAGCTTTACACACTGTGGAGAAGAAAAAATTTTGATAAGCAAATGGATTTCAATGTCAGCCTTCTAAGCAGTTGCTACAGACAAATTATTTGAAAGATTATTGAAAATATACTGTCTTTTTAGAAAGTTACGTTTCTTCCTGTGCAAGGCACAGGAAATTGAATCAACTGCAGTACTGAATTGACTGTGCTGTCATTGAAATGTGTGACCCTGTAGTAAAATAAAATCAGTGTCCAACTGTCCAATGTTTCTCGACCTTACTGCACTTTTCAACCAAAACAATTATATTTTTCCTTTTCTCTTCTATTCTTTATTTTGCAGCATAAAACTTTGTGACCTTTTCTGTCAGAGCAATACATTGGAAATGGCAGTATGAAAAGTGCTTTGGCAATACAGAACCTTCAGACCAAAACTATAATAAATCTTGTCCTTCTCTTCTTGTTTCCAAAATTAAATCTCTGAATTATTATTATTTCTTTTGCCTGGTGAAACAAAGATTCATCAATGATCAAGAGATCTGCATTGAGAAAAATGTCAGGGTAGCATAAATATCATATTATTGCTCTATTAACTTATTGATTTTGGATTATCTTTGAATGTTGCATGGTAATTCAGAAGCTGTCCTTATAAATCCTGGTTATACCATTTTTGGATACTCCTGGTGGCACGGGATATACCAGGTGGAAGCAGCTGCAAAGTGTAAAGTCAGTAATTGAACATATTTATTTCAAAATCTTTCACTATATTAATTTCAAGAGCTGTTGTGGCTGCCGAGGTTGGTTTCATAAGAAACAGCAAATGCATAACTGAAAGCTCTGTGATCAAGTGCTGCAACCTAACTATTAAATGCATAGTCACAAACCTGTCAAGACTGGATGCAACAATGGATGCAAATGCAAGATCTATGAATCCATTTTTTCTTACCAGAGAAGGTAATAGGACACGTGAGAGAGGGAGATGAAGTTCTTACAAAGTCTGTCTAGCCATTTAGTAAATTTGTGGAATATCGGTCTCACTTATAATGCAAGGGGCCTTTTATAATAAGACAGTTTTGATAGATATCTACAATAACACAAAACAAAATTCCCAACCTCCTTTTTCTCGTGTGTTCTTCCATCAAGCTTGAGTCTCACTAGCTTCTCCACCCTTTTCTAGCTACACCTCTGTCTTGGCATTCAGAGATTTTTCATGTAATATTCTCATAAGAGAATGTGTCAGGGAAGAGAAGAACACTGACTCAGCCAAGAAATACATTGCTCACAGTGACCTCCTTAATGAGAGACTGCAGTGTTTAGAAAATCCTGCGAGTCTGTATCATTCATTCAAAATCCTCAGGAAAGAGTTTTCAAGCATTTCCACAGATTTTTGTGTTATGTGTTCATCTTTTTGAAGAAGAAATCCCCTCAGTTAATCTGTGAAGGTGAAAGACTGAAAGATAGTTTTTTTTGTTGTCTTCTGTTTTCTAAAAGAGGACTCCTTTGATCATTGTCAAAGACGTTCTCCTATTGTTCATATTTACATTTACAGTAATTTCACAAATACAAGCCGCAGCAATTTGACAAAAATTTTGGTGGAAACACGGAAGTGCGGCTAATACTCGGAGGCGGCTAATATGTGAATAATTTTCTGACATTTACAACCCCAGACGTACCAGCCAGGGCGCCGAGCCAAGCACCTGCCAGTAAAAGCCGGCATTCCGCGATTGTTACAAAGTGTTACTCTGTTGCCCTGGCTCCCTGCAGGCAGCACGGGGGGCGGGGAGAGAGGCAGGAGAGCTCTCTTCCCTCCTCTGCCTCAGCCCAGGGGAGAGATGGGGGGAGCCCGCGCCTCCATTACCGCGGCCCGGGGAGGAGGGGGGGAGCCCGTGCCGCCATTGCCGCGGCCCGGGGAGGAGAAGGGGAGCTCTGCCCCTCCACCGCCGCCGTGGCGGGAGCAGGGGGTGCTCCGTGCCCGGCCGGCGCCGCAGCGCGAGCGGGGCGCTCTCTCCGTGCCCGTCCGGTGCCGCGGCGCGAGCGGGGTCGGGGCAAGCGAACCCAGAGGCGGTGGCCAGCCCCGAGTGGCAGCGCCGGGCTGGGCCACCTGGCCCCGTCAGCAGCCCCTAGCGGGCCGAGCCTGCACAGCCTTAGTTGAGCCAGTAAACCCCCCGCCATGCCGCGGTTCTGTTAGTATTTGGCAACTTTGTTGCACGTGGGTCCTCGCTGCGAACCACAGAGCGGCTTATATTCAGGTGTGGCTTATTTATGGACAAAGAACGAAATATTTGCCAATACCCAGAGATGTGGCTTATACTCAGTGCGGCTTGTATTCGTGAATTTACTGTACATTATAAATTTTTAATTATCTGATTTGCATACAGGAGGCCAGGACCAATCACCCTAAAAAAATCTATGCTGTATAAATTTTATGGAAGCTTTGTTTTCCTATACCTTATTTTCCTTCCCAGTATGAATGTGAACATTGCAAGCAAATAAAAGTTAAGTTGAAGGTGAAATGACTGCAAGGCAAATTTAACAAAAAATCTGAGCTAGAAAACTGTGAAATTTAGTTGTGAGAAGTCATTGTCTGTTGTACCAACCAACATTACTAACAAACTCATTAATTTCTATGCAATTCCTAGTTTTAGTAGAACACATCATGCATTTCGCAACTAATTTATTGCTATTGGATGGAAATAGTTTGATTAAAAAAAAAAAATTGGGGGTTTTGACAGAAAAAATTGATTTGCTGATGAAACGTCCTATGACACTTTAGGAAATTTTAAAAAAATCTAGTCCTGAGTGTAAAACAAAAAGGCAATGTGACTCTTCTGAGCACTACATTTAAGTTTTAGTGGGGTCAGTGGAACCATAGAAATATTTTCCCTGAGAATGTGTTTTTCAGAAGTCTACACTTTTGACTTATGCTTAACTTCATGGTGATGATTTTGAACCTACACAATTAAAACTAAACTTGCATCAGAGTTAATAAATAGTTTCAAAAAGGCACATCAAAATGACCAACTCACATCTGCTCATTAGAAGCAGATATATATGCAATGTTTGAATTATAGTTTGATTTTGCTTCCTTCTAGAAAATATTTACGTATGTGTTTTGCATGTTATTTTTAGATTTAGAAATGAAAACGTTTCATCAAGATCATTAAAAAACCTAAAAATCTATAAGAGTCTAAATAAATGGTAACATTTTTCCTGGGTATTTGAGACATTTTACATATTTTTAGTGTTTCATGGATTCTATTGAGATTTGGATCAGGTGGCATCAAAATTGAGTCACTGTCCCTAACATTTGAAGTTAACATCAACAGCAATGACAATTGCTTCCAGATGAGGTTCTGTTTCAAAACTGGATTCCGAATAAAATGAATTTTGGAAAAGGTGTATAAAGAATGACACAGATCGATCCAAGTTAAGCAAAACTCTAAATTTGTCCTACTTCTTTTGTCCGCCTACTGTATTAGCAATATTGCATTTAGTTTTGGTGGGGATCATGAGTGAAGTGCTCAAGATAGAATTTTGAAAATTACAGCATAGTACCTATTTTCAGAACTGTAATTGATACACAAGATATCTCCAGGAGACAGGTACTCTCCAGCAGCAGATCAGGGCATGAGGTTTACAACACCTCAGGCTAAATAGGCAAGAGAAATCTCTGAAGAGAGGTACTCAGGAAATTTTCCCTCTCTCTTGGACTTAAGCATCTAAAACTAGGTCTGAATGAGGTGCTTTGTGAAACTGGAATGCATAACCCTCAGCTGCTTTTGAAGCAGAGCAGAAAGCAAAAAAGTCTTATTTGCCTAATCCTTACAGGCCTGGGGCCTATAAACATTCCATGTTGATAGTTTCACATATGCTCAAGGAAGTTAAACAAAGGTTATATTAGTTGGAGAAATAGCTCTGTTAAATAGACGTGTTAAACTCTACATGAAGAAAAAGTAAGACCATTGGAACAGAGTCCTATGCCTAGGGCGCGGAGCAATGAACCTGCAAGTTTCATTACTGAAAATATAGGGGGTTTCCAAAACTCCAGAGTACTAGAACTATTCAACTGATTTTCTTATTCTGAACAAAAGAAGGAAAAATTACATGTATATTAAAAAAAGTTATTATTATTAACAGCAAATTCAATATAAAATATAAATTTCCAGTTGTCAAAAATAGTGATACCTAAAAGAAGTCCGTATTTATTTTTCTAATATTTCATAAAAACTGATGTTTCTTACATTCACTGGTTTAATTATCTGCAGTAATTTTATTCCTTGTCAATTTTTGGGTTACCACGGATATACGAGTATTTTCCACAGGTTCTATTTAAAAGTTTTGAACACAAGGTAGACATAACAAAGATGTAGAAAAACTGGAAAACCACAAGAAATAAGATGTCACACTGAAGAGGATTGTATTATATCTCAAACATGCATATGTTGTCTCTTTCTGCACTGATCATTGCATCAGGACTGATAGCCACTTGGAGCTAGTCTTATTTAAATTCCAAATTTTACTATTACTGTCTGAAAAATAACCTTTAGACTGCTAAAATTGATCAAGAAAAGTGAACTTGAGACCTGAATTTTCAGAGGAGAGTTGTGATATCTGGTGAGAAGAGAGAAAGCATTGTTAGTCAATCTGGTTCATGTTTTCCCCTATATTATGTCTTTACCTTGAGATTTTAATATATAGTACTTAAAAATATTCATAAGTACAGTAATTTCACGACTGCAAGGCACACCGGATTATAAGGCGCACCTCCGGGAGTTGGCAAATTTCCGAACTTTGTCCATATGTAAGGCGCACTGGACTATAAGGCGCACTTCTTTTTTGCAGCGAGGATCCGCATGCAACAAAGTAATGAATTAGTAATAAACACGCCAGCCATGCTGTCTTGGGTTACAATACACGATGTGATCAAAGTATCTATTCTATCACTATCTGTTGTGACCAGCTGGGGCAGTGATCCTTATCTCCGTGGCAGGTACTCTACTAATGGGCCATCCATTGAAACAAGATGTGGCATTGTTCTTTATCTTTACACCCCCCCATATTTCCTCCAGGGAGTTATCTTCTGCTAATGGCCCATTGAGTCCCACTGTGTGATTGGTAAAATTACTTTATCCCATTGAGAGTTGTTCCAGCCAGGGGAGAGAGCCCAGCCTTTCCTACGTAGATAAAAACTGAAATTCTGGGACACCAAGTCGCCCTCTTTTCCCTGGACCCTAGAGGAAAACCGGATTTTTTTTCCATATCATTGCTGGACCTTCAGAGCGAGGCTGCACCCTTCTACAAGGCCACTGCTTCAACTGAACCACATCTGTCACTGCAAGTGGACTGTAACCACCATTTAATGGGACAGCTACCAACACCCTGACTGATGGGTGTCACCCTGATGGGGTATCAGGCTGTGCTCTGACTTTGTGTCTTAGTTTGGAGGACAGATGTCCGCTAAGAAGGGCAGGAGCCTCTCTTTGAAATGGAGAATGTAAATCCCCTCTCTCCAAATTAGTATAATTTTGAAATCAAGGGGCTCTCAGGTAAAGATATGGGAATTAGGAATAACAGTTCTTTACTAGGGAAATTAAAATAGAAATACAGTACTACAAAGAAACAAACCCCAAACCCTGACAAAGTCAGAGTACAACCTGACACCCCGTCAGGCAGGGTGTTGGTAGCAGTTTGATTAAATGGTAACTGCAGTCTTCTTGCAGTGACAGATGTGATTTAGTTGAAGCAGTGGTCTTGTAGAAGGTGCAGTTTCCTTCCAGAGGTCTAGTAGTGATGTGGAGAAATCTCATTTTTCTCTAGAGTCCAGTAGAGAAAGGGCTGCTCAGTGTCCTAGAATTTTTGTTTTTATCTAGTGAAGAAAGGCTTGGCTCTCTCCCCTGGCTGGAGCAACTCTCAATGGGATAAAGTAATTTTATCAGTCACACAGTGTGACTCAATGGGCCATTAGCAGAAGATAACTCCCTGGAGGAAGGATGGGGGGTGCAAAGATAAAGTACAATGCCCTACTGGTTTCAATGGATGGCCCATTAGCAGAGTATCTCCCACAGAGATAAAGATCACTGTCCCACCTGGTCACAATAGATAGTGAGAGAATAGATACTTTGACCACATTCTGTATTGCAACCCAAGACACTTTGTCAGTGTTTGGAGTTTTTTTCACTGTGGTTCTGCTTGCAGCTCGTACTTCCGGGTTGGCAAATTTCCAAACTTTGTCCATATATAAGGCACTCTGGAGTATAAGGCACACTTCCAGGTTCAGACCAAAATTTTAGTCAAAAGAGTGCACCTTATAGTTGTGAAATTACTGTATACTTTTAATAGTATAAACAAATATTAATTAGATTCTATGATGAATATAGTAATGCAAATACAGATATACAATCTTTATTCTATTCTATTTTGTCATCACAAGAACCTCTTTGACTGATCTATGGATGTAATATCTATCACTTTTAGGCATGTATATTAGTGGCTTACTTAATGCAAAGGAAATATTTTTGAAACAGCTGTAGTTTTCTGTTCTTAAAGGGTATAGCATGTTATGCTACTTTTATTGTATGGATGTTTTCTCTCAGGTGAAACTTTGACATTTGTACTTTCATGAAATCACCGGGACAGGTAATAATTGCTGCTCTGAAATTGCTCAGAGAAGCTGTTTGGAAGGTTCTCAAGAAGAAATACACCATGTGGTGGCCAAATGAGCATTGTGACAACAGTTATTATTTCTCTTTGGAAATGGTGGAGAAGAAGCCAAAGACTTGGCTACATTGTGATCCTTTCAGTATGAGCTGAAGGATGATGCAAAGCAAATGTAGACCTTCCTTTGAAAATCCATCCTGATTTCTTAAAGGAAACCATGTTTTTCTACACAGTTTAATATAGCAGTTTATTGGTGCATATTTTTGTTCTGTAAAATCTGGTTTTGAGAGATTGTTACATACTGTACATAATATAAAACACTTAATACTAAGGACCATTAAAGAGAACTTAGAGAAACTTGAAAGACATCCAGTATGAACTGGAGTTTGGTTTTGCCTGAACAAATCCTGTCAGCTCTTTTTTGAAAGTGCAACAGTGAAAATATTGCTGCAATTCTTGACTTGATGACTTCATACCATCAAGATTCCCTCCACTACAGTGTAGCAACATGCATTCTACTACTACAACAAAACATCACCCCTGGAAAAGTTGCAAATTAAAAAAGAAGGATGGAAAATGAGCTGGTTTAAAGACTGAAGGATGAAGTTAAAATCTTTATTTTCAAATGTCTGATTTTAATAATTTTATGAAAAACTAAAATAAAAGTTTTAGTAATGACAATATTTTTAGAAAATTAAGATAAAAAATTAATGAAACTGAGGAGAACTGGACTCTTTTTGGGTTTAACTCTCCTTTTTGGCTGTAACCACTTTTAGAAGTTGATGTCACAAAGAAAAAATTTATTTTGAATGCAATTATGACATCCAAGCAGATCACACTGAAATTAATTTTTAGTGAGGAAAATTTTAGATTTTTTAAAATCATCTGAATATTCTTCATAATCAGATTCAATGTATATGATTGTTTTTTGGTTTTTAAGAGGTAAAATCACTCTAAATCACTGGTGTTCACAAAATGCCCTTCTAATATGGTCGAATTTTTGCACAGATAATTGCACCCAAATTGTTTATAACAATGAGCAATATTAAAGACGTATTTCCCATAAAGTTTTTAAATTTCCCCTTTCTATTATCTGTACAGTGAAGATTTTTTCATATTTTTGGTTGGGCTTTTTAAGTGTTTTTATAACGGAAATAATTTAGAGATGGCTGAACCTTATAAAGGGGGTTTCATAAAAATTCTTTTAAATTGGAAGTCAGATCCATCACATATTATGCATCTCCTATTTGTTATCACTATTTTCTTCTGGTCTTTGTGATGAAATCTATTTGCTTTTCACAGCACTTGAGTTAGAAAATGTTGCTGGATAAGAGCTAAACAGAGAGACAATCTGCTACAAAAGCCAACAGAAATTGCAGAAGCTAGAAATCAAATTGATCTGAATAAGATCAGAAAAATGCCTATCTTTCTGAGTTTAAACAACAATTTTCCATCTTCATCTTCCACAAGGGGGTTCAAACTCTTATCTTAGATTTAGAGGTGAATGAGATATGGTGCAATTCAGCATTTCAAATTCTGGGGTGAAGTTACTTAACCTTGAACTCACTGAGAGGATAATCAGGTACTTCTGATGAGGCTTGCAAAGCTGACACATGGCCTGTGTGAAGTAGATGGAAGTTGGGAAGAACTGTATTTTGGAAGGAGTTATAAAACAACAGGAGAATAAATGGTGCTGTGAGTGAGTTGTTAAAATAGCATTATAGTAGAAAATGTATTGAGATAAGAATAAGGAGCAGTTTAACCAGTCTGCAGCTTCTGGGGAAGCCATAGCCAGGGAGAAAAATAAAACCCAATCAAACTACAAAGCAAAAGAGAGAGTGATGTATTTTTTCTTGGGTAGGAAAAGGTGACAGACATTCCCAGTATGTGAGGTAGACAATTAATCTTAGAGTTCTATAAAGCACCACCATTGCTGGCAGCCTATGAAACACAAAAAGACAGAAGGTCACAACTCCCCTTGAGAAGGAGTTCTGCCTAGGTTTGATTAGACTGATACCTCCAGAGCTCCACATGATTGCAGGAACATAACAGATGAAGAAAAGGGGGCATAGGGGAAATTAGTAGTTGCAAAAAATATTTGCTATGAATTAGGCCCTTTCTCTCTCTTCTCTTCTTGGCTTACATGTGTTTGTTACTTTGACTCTTTACTCAGTACTGCATATAAAAAGGCCAGATTTTCTCTTAAGAAAATTTCTGTATTACATGAATAGGATTTTTTTTCTCCAGCAGAAACAAGGTTCAACCTGTAAGAAATGAAGAATGACAAGGAACAGGAAATTAAACAACTTCATCTTCAGAAACAGGACTGTGTTTATTGTCAGCTGCTTTATACCCAGTTCGGAGGTGGTTCTGAGAGTCTTAGAGTTTTTCAGATCTGTCTTGATGGGGAAAAAAAGAAAAATACACTCTTTATTTTATTTCTTATTATTTCTCCATTTCCCAGATGAAGAACTAAATTACCACTGGTGACATGGTTTCAAACGTGCAACAAATGCAAAACGCTTAAATGTGTTCATAGTACAGCAAAATTCATCAGTATATCAGCTCTGCAGATGGGAGGATATTGTTGCTTATGTTGTGTTTGGAGAACATTTGTCATAAAGTAGAAGAAAATCAGATATTTTTTTTTCCTGAGAATTTTAATTCAATGTCTCATTAAACTTACAGTTTTCTGCAAAATTGAGTAATCAGTTTGAATACCGAAAGTCTATTCATCACATAAGAAGTTACATTATTTTTTGTGGAAACAAACCATATTCCATTTGGAATGGAATAATTCCTTCCAAGGCATAAATCAATTTCAGGTTTTTAGCATCTGTAAAGGTAGAATTTTCCAGACATACTGAATTGTGTCAATAATCTCAGATATCAGAGTACAAAAATAAGTCTTAAATTCACTTTTGTTTTGAATAAATAAATGAAAATAATTTTTGCTATCAAAACCTACACATTTAGTAATGGGAAATAAAGAGTTCTTTTCAGGACAAAATACTAATTTCTTATTTAGAACATATTTTCCTTTGTGGAAAAACTTCCAAAATAGAATGGGATCAGGTGACTAGCCCATGATTTAAAGGGACGTTGCCTTATTTTATGAATATATTTATATATGTTTAAATACTTTAAAAAAAGATGGGAAAAGCCCTTTGCACACTATGTATTTTTCTTCATTAGATATATATGTATACATTATAAATATTTATCTTTAATGGTATACTTTTTTTCTGTTCAAATTAGTATACAAATCTCTAACAGAACCACAGACTTAGTCAATACTTATTCAGTCCTAGTTATGTACTGAATTGATTGATGCAACTCAATTAGTCCTGCTTAAGAAAGAGCCAGGCAGTCATATGCTGTGAAGACATTGTCAGGGTTTTATAGGGGCAGTTTATAATGACCATAGACAGCTTTAATGGATATAAAATACACATGTGAAAACAGATCACTTCCTGTATAATAATAAACTTAGTATGAGAAACTAGAATTAAACTAAACATTATAAAGAATAGGAAAAGAGCCCTTTCACATGAGAAAAATAAAAAAGAAAAAAAAGAAAAAAAGTATTTCCAGTTAATCAAATACTGACTACTGTGGAAAATATTTGTAATCCAGAGAAAATGGATTTTTACACAGGGGCCAGTCTGGCATAAATGCATTCCACTGATAGTAATACATTTGTATGAAATACATTGTAAAAGCAGAACTTTGATACAGTGAATAACAAACTGTCTCTCTCAACAAGTATTAGCTAAGTTTTAAAATTAAATGTTCATCTCCATGTCTGTGTCCCTTTTATGATTGCTTTCTACTGACATCCCAGTAACAGGTTTTCTTCCATGAGAATAATCACAGAAAATGAGTTAGCTTTTACATAGCCATCTTCAGAAGAAAATCCCAAAGCTCTGCATGATTTCTGTCTGTCAGAACAATATTTAATTCTTATTTTATAGTAGCAAAAATGAAATCTAAGGAGTCAAATGACTTACGTGCCTTACTTAAAAAGTTTTTAATTACTGCTATAATAAAACCCCGCTCTAAGAAAAAACTTATTTTCAACTCCACAACAGAAAATATAGCTTCCTTTCCATCCATCTTATCAAATGGATAAGATCTGCATGGATATATGGTCAAACATCAGAGGAAAAAGTTCTTTTTTCCTGCACAGCCCTTAGAGATACATCTGCAAGATTCCACTCCTGAATGACAGTGCTGCAGGAGACTCATGGCTAAAATAATCACTTGAAGTGTTTTAGTGTATAAAAAAACTAGCAAATTCATAATGGCTGACTAATGGCAGCTGAGACAGGACTAAAACACATTAATAAAAATACCAGCTATTTACACTCAATATTGCTTGAGTCAGGCAGTTATTTGGAAGCAAACCACAATTTGCTCATGTTGTTTTTCTCATGTACTAGGCTTTTTTGTTGGTATTTCACAAAATCTAGATGCTGTGAGGCACATACATTCTGTGACTATAGACAACAAAACGAAAAGTCATGTTTCTCTGAAACACATCTAAAGATTTATGTAGATAACCTGCTGTCTATCCTGAGGCTTATGTGTGCTGCTTGAATATATACACATATGCAACTGCATTAAAATTTGGTTGAAGACTAGAAATATAAAAGGAAGCAGTACATGAATAATAGTAGGGAGCTCAAAATGCTTTATGGACTTGCAAAGGGCATTTGTTTTTCTTTACTGCGCAGCAAAAATGGAATACACTACTTTTTCCCTAAGAAAGTGAGCTTTCAAACTCCTAGCTTCAATGTATTATGGCAACTTGTGAAAAGAAATTATGTTTTGAATGATTAGAAACTGGTAACCAATTACAGAATACTACCGTGATTAAAAAAAAAAATAAAAGCCTTCAAACACTGGGATTTGGATAAGAAGGGAGAACTCAGGGCCCTGGCACATACCTAACACTATATCAGAAAATTCACTTACTCTTAAATAGCATATATACTTATCTCTACCAGTGAATGTGCAGTTGGGTATGTGCTTGGCAAACTCCGCTATCACCATTTTTCCACTGACCTGTAGTACCAGCAGAAAGGGGGGGAGGTTAAAACAGGCTTTTTGCTATGTGAAACCATCAATCTCTAGGCCATGTGTCCAAACAGGAAATGGCACAAGCTAGCTGGTGACAATAATCAGGAATATGTTCAGAAAAAAATAAGAAATGAGGAAAGAAATGAAGGGCAGAAAAGAAGAACTGATCTTGCAAAGCACATGGCTGGTTCACATGTCGGTAAGTACTACATCAGTGGTTCTTCCTGGGCTTTAGCTTTGCAGTGTAGGTGATATATGTTATCAACACCTCTTTTGAATTATGTATTTTTGTACACTGTGATTCATTCCTTGGGCCAACCTCACTCCTTGACCGAGCTACACCATCTTCCATGTATCTACTGTAGTTACCTTCTTGCAAACTATATAACTAGTCTTTAAGACCAACATTTTCCTACACTGACACTTTCTTATTTTCTCATATTTGGAAAGTGCATAATGATGGATGCAGTTTAATGCAGATCTAATCACAGACAACGTCATACAAAGGAACTGGGTGTCCTCAAGACTGTGGTTAATAATCACATCAGCTGATTAAAAAAGAAAAAAGAAAATCCTTTCTGAAAGAAAGACAAGGAAAAATAGCTCAGAAAAGATGAACTTTAGAAAATGAGAAACTCCTTATGTCTTAAAATGAAAAGTTATGCAAGGAGATTTTTTTCAATTCATTTCACCTAATTTAATTTACATAATGTTAAACACTCTCTAAACTTTGGCTAATATACTAATATATTTGAGTCTACCTTAAAATACATTTATTTTAAAATATTAAGATTTATTAATATTTCTTACATTTACAGTCACACATTTGTGAGCACTGCTTGGGATGCCTTCTGAGCCATTTATATTAATAAAATTCCTCGAGAGGTGATTGTGAATTTGTTGGCAGATCAGGACATAGGACTCTCCTTTTTAGTTTCATTATTGGAGATACTTTTTCTCTCGCAACTCTCTCAATGACTCTTTCATGTATTATGATGTGGATAGCTTTTTTCTCCTCATTGACACCTCAGCCCTACAGAATCCCATTCTCTACTTCTTCTCTTCTCCCATTTCCAGTTCTGACAACATGAGTGTATAGTTGGCAATACACAGAGTTCTGTTACTTCAAACAAAGTAGATATCATTTGTATATTCGGAATTTTCAATTTGGTAAAGGCATCTTGTTCTCCTTTTCTGCTTTAAGGGTCTCCAATTTCAAGAAGTCAGATATTATGATAAAAAAGAAGACATGGAAAAGTATCCCTGAAAAGTATGACTTAAATATGTAACATAAGTTATGTATTTAATGCTCTAAAATTAAGTTTCCTCCATCAACCCAAAGTCATTATCAGCATCCTTATTCAATGACCTTTATGACATCATCAGGAAACAGGAGCAAGAACAAAGTTTAGGATTCCTTTCTTGCACACCATGTAGCATAAATGGGACAGGTAAGGCCTGTGGCTTATTCTGTGATTTCAGTATGAGAGAAGGTGACACATTTGATAGTAAACCTGCTGTTGCCTCTGTCTTTTCAGAATTTGTTTGAACAACTGGGCTACAATATAAACATTTTTCAGGGGATTGCTTCATCTTTCAGTTAATCTCCTTTCCTTTCTCTTTTGTTCAGAAAACCTCATGCTCTTATTTTAGCAAATGGAATTTCCTTTCTTGTTCTTATTGTTAAAAACCATGAGAATAAATCCTCAGTTACAGTCACATATAATAGTTTTTCTTAGACATTTTTACTACAATTCTTCATACTAAATCATTAGTATTCTCCTTAGCTCAGGTATATTTTTGGCAAGAACAAACTTCTTTTTTTGGTTCGTTTCAATTTTGTGGTTTTGGTTTTCTTTTTTGTTTAGGTACAGCAATTCAACAATTTTACACAGGTAACCAATTCAACACATCACACTGTCAAATTCAAGGAAGTTCTTGCTATTCACTAGCTCTAGATGTTTACACAACTACCACAAATTCCATTTACTACCTCTATAAAGAACAGAACAGGGACAGAATTTGAAAATATACTTACATATTTCTTGATCCTCAAAGTTAAATTGATCATGAACTAGAACTAGTTATACATAAGGAAAGTAATACAATATAAGAAGATTTCAGCAGTTTGCAAGATCAAATATAAGTGGACAAAATGCACAAAACTCACAGAACAGAGGGAGCAATTACAACATCAGCAGACATGAATTTTCCTGTTTAGAATTATTGCTGCAATGAAGTGCTACTCAACAAGAGGAAGCATTTCAGACTTAGTCCTTTAGTGTTTGTGAAAGGAGTGACAGTAATAACCCTGTCTTCATGGGTTGCCCGACTTCATTCACAAAGGCCTGTACTGAAGCCTCAAAGCAAGCAGTTAGGAATTGAGTTGGAAGCAGGCAGGCTTTTTCTCCTCTGAGGCTTCCTAGAGCATCTGGACAGACACGCAAGACAAGTTGCTGCTACAGAAGAGAAAGTCCAAAGTAACTTATATCTCCCGTGGGGGAGTAGAAAATGGTGATGTTCTGAGTCATTCTCTCCTCCTCAGGTGGCATAGCTATGTGCCACTCCTCATGACAGGCAGATCACAAATTTCAAATTTAGCTCATACAAATTCATCATTTCAAGCTTTTCTGTGTGGTCTTTTTCTAAAGGAATCAAACTCTGCTAAAATGGTTTATCTTGTCATGATAAATCCATCTTTGGCTTCCCTACTGAGACTGCTGTAATTATTATCAGCTGTGATTACAGTGGTTGTTATATAGCCATTTCTTACCAAAGAACTAAACTGATACTATCAGCCCCCTTTACACAAGGCTTGGAGCAGATAGAAGAAAATATATCACCTACCAGATATATTCTAAATAAATATATGCATTATAATCAACAGATTTTTATAAATCAATATATTTAATATTGAGTTTGATAGTTAAACTCATTTGTAGTCTGAAACCATTCCCAGAATTGGTAAGACATTGCATAATTTTGAAAATGAGTTCTTCCCATGTAAAGAATTTAACTATTTGATAAAAATTATTTTCAGGGATTTGATCAACCACTTTGTTTTAACAGTTCTGTAATTGTCTGAGGTTATAAAGAATGCACATTAATCTTACAATCATCTGGTACCGAGGCTGAGTAAAGAATGGCAGAAAAGCATAAACTGCATTTTATTAGACACTTAGATTTTAATGGCAATAGAGTAAGAGGGTCAGAGGAGCATTATTGTTAGAAAGAATTAATGATGAAATCATATAATATTTAATCATGAGATATTTAAGGTGGCAAATATATTTAATCTGCTGGGAGGCATTCAGATTATTAATAACTGAATGAGTCTTCATCTTTTTTTAATGATATTACACTGAATGGTATTACACTGAATATTTTGTAAGATCTTTGCACATTGTGTATGCACATGGAAATCCTGTTCTGGGCCCCTCTCTACAAAGAGGACGCTGAGGCAGTGGTACAAGTCCAGAGAAGGACAAGAATCCTGGTGCATTGTCCTATGAGCTGACAAAACTGGGGTGATTTAGCCTGGAGAAGAAGTGGCTCAGGGGATTTTATCATTCTGCCTGAAAGGAGGCTGTGGTGAGGTGGGGGTTGGCCTTTTCTCCCAGGTAACTCGTGATAGGACAAATGGAAACGGTCTATAGTTGCACCAGGTGGGGTTTAGGTTGGATGTGGAAAAATTTCTCCATGGAAAGAGCTGTCAAGCCTTGGAACAGGCTGCCCAGGTAGGCAAGCTGCCCAAGTGGTTGAGTCGCCAGTTCTAGAAGGATTTAAAACACATGTAGAAGTGGCACCTCGGTACATTGCTTCATGGTGAGCTTTACAGTGCTGGGTCAATTGTTCACAGGATATGTTGAGTTGGAAGGGACTTACAGGGATAACTGAATCCAAATCCTGGGCCTGCACAGAACCATCCCCAAGAACCACTCCATGTACCTGAGAGCATTGTCCAAACACTTCCTGAACTCTGTCAAGGTTGGTGCTATGATCACTTCCCTGGGGAACCTGCTCCAGTGCCCAACCACGCTCTGGGTGAAGAACCTTCTCCTGATATTCAACATAAACCTTCCCTGACACACCTTCAGGCCACTTCCTTCGCCCTGTTCTGTCACCACAGAAAAGTCATAAGTGCCTGCCCCTCCTCTTCCCCTCACAAGGAAGGTGTAACTGCACGGAGGTCTCCTCCCAGTCTCCTCCAGGCTGAACAGACCAAGTGCCCTCAGTCACTCCTCACAGAGCTTCCCCTCAGGACCTTCCCTCGTTGCCCTCCTTTGGACACTCTCTAATTGTTTAATGTCTTGGAAATATTGTGTCACCCAGACCTGCCCCCAGCACTGGAGGTGAGGCTGCCCCAGCTCAGAGCAGAGCAGGATAATCCCCTCCCTTGCCTGGCTGGCCATGCTGTGCCTGATGCCCTCAGGACAGGGCTGGCCCTCCTGGCTGCCAGGCCACTGCTGACTCACATTATATATGCCAACATATCGTTGGACTCTGTTATTTAAAAAGTATTTTCCAAAGGATATGATTCTTATTTCTGTGATTATTTCCTCTACCTTGCTCTTTTGCTGTGCAATGCTACCAATTTAGAATGCAAATATTTTAAATCTCTTATTTTTTTCTAGATTTTTTTTCTTGTACTGTGGATGTGGATGTGAAGCACTCAGAAAGTACTGTGTTCACGCAATATTTTCTCTTAGTATGTTTCCCTGAAACTGAAAATCTTTGTGAGCTTATCCATTCCTTTGGGCTAACATCCAAATCTGTAAGGGGCAGTTGGGGAGTTGTAGACATATTTTCTTATTTTTTATATTCATAACAATATATTCATAACAATGCTATTGTTATGCTTTGCATCTACAAATAGATCATATTCTTAAATTAAAGAGATACTCTAAAAGTCTGACCTAAGAGACTTTATAAAATAGTTTTTTAATTTAGTTCTGTGGGAATGAGGTTAAAGTAATTTCACGATTACAAGCCACACTGACTATAAGCCGCATCGCTGGGTGTTGGAAAACATTTTGTTCTTTGTCCATACACAAGCCACATCCAATTATAAGCCGCTCTGTCGTTCGCAGCGAGGACTCGGGTGCAACAAAGTTGCCAAATAGTAACAGAATCACGGCATGGGGAGTTTACTGGCTCAGCTCAGGTTGTGAGGGCTCGGGGCTGCCGACGGGGCCAGGTGGCTCAGCTTGGCGCTGCTGCTTGGGGCCAGCCGCCGCCGCCACTGGGCTCGCTCGCCCAGGCCAGATGCTGTGTCACAGGTGGCAGGGGTGCACGGAGCCCGCTAGCACCCATGGCAGTGGCAGGCGGGGACGGGAGCTCCCCGCCTCCCCCTGAGCTGCGGGGCCAGCAGGAGGGAGCCCCCTGCCTCTCCCGGGCTGCGCTGCCTGAAGGAGGGAGTCCCCTGCCTTCCCCCCCGCCCCACGCTGCCTGCACAGAGCCTGGCTCCACCCACCACGCAACACAGTAACCAATTTGTAACAATCGTGAAATGCTGGGTTTTACTGGCAGGTTGTTCGACTTGGCACCTGGGTTTGCACTTCCAGGGTTGGAAATGTCAGAAAATTATGCACATATTAGCCGCCCCTGAGTGTAAGCCGCATTTCTGGTGTGGGAGCAAAATTTTAGTCAAAACAGTGCGACTTGTAATCATGAAATTACTGTATTTAATGCAATTTCTCTCGTTCATGTGGGAAGCATAAAATATAACCATACCTATTTCAAGTTTGATTGTGGACAGATAGCAGACATTCTAGCTCTTTTTAAAGCAAAATGATAGATGTCAAGAAGATTAGGGTGGGGATCATGGAAGTTGGAAAACGAAATTTAAACACTGGATTTTAAACACTGTAAAATGACACATTCATTTCTGAAATTAATATTTTTGAAGATGCCTTGATGAAATTGAGAACTTCCTTTTGAGAAACCCCATATTTTCACAAAACAAATATAGACCAGTTATTTCAAAGGGAAGAGTAGACTAGCTCTGTAATTCAAGTACAGTAATTTCACGATTATATGCAGTACCATTTTGACTAAAATTTTGGTCCAAACCCAAAGTGCGGCTTATAATCAGGTGTGGTTTATATATGGACAAAGAATGAAAAGTTGCTGTTTTAGTTTGGAGGACAGGTGTCTGCTGAGAAAGGCAGGAGATTCTCTTTGAAATGGAAATTATTATAATTTTGAAATCAAGGGGCTTTCAGGCAAAGATATGGGAATTAGGAATAACAGTTCTTTTCTAGGGAAATTAAAATAGAAATACAGTACTACAAAGAAACAAACTCCAAACCCTGACAAAGTCAGAGTACAACCTGACACCCCATCAGGCAGGGTGTTGGTAGCAGTCCCATTAAATGGTGGCTGCAGTCCTCCTGCAGTGACAGATGTGATTCGGTTGGAGCAGTGCTCCTGTAGAAGGTGCAGTTTCCCTCCAGAGGTCCAGTGGTGATGTGGAGAAATCCGGTTTTCCTCTGGAGTCCAGTGGAGAAAGGAGCTCCCTTAGTGTCCCAAAACCTGTTTTTATCTTGGTAAGAAATGTTGGGCTCTTCCTCATGACTGGAGCAACTTCCAGTGGGATGAAATGATTTTAGCAGTCACACAGTGGGACTCAATGGCCATTAGCAGAAAATGACTCCCTGGAGGAAGGATGGGATGTAAAAAGATAAAGAACAATGCCCCACCTGGTTTCAATGGATGGCCCATTAGCAGAATATCTCCCACAGAGATAAGGATCACTGCCCCCACCCCCAACAGATGGTGATAGAATAGATACCTTTTATCACACTCTGTATTTTAACGTGCAGTTTATAATCGGGTGTGGCTTATATATGGACAAAGAAAGAAAAGTTTCTGGCATCCGGAAGTGCGGCTTATAATCAGTGCAGTTTATAATCGTGAAATTACTGTAGTTGCATATTACTGTGACATATAAAGTCAGATAAGTAAGAAAGTGTTATGGCCCATGTTAATTTTCTTTTTTATTGACACATACTGAAATACAAAACATTATAAACAAAATCTTGGATTTTTATTATGGATTTAAAAACTATGGAGTTTTCATTATAAGTCTCCATGTAGGAAATTCTTGCTTTTACCATGACTCAATGTGTCCAAGCAGTATTTTTAACTTCTTTCTTGCTTTTGGATTGCATTATCAATGAGTAAGGAAAATGAAGCAGAATTTAGGCTTTTCATTGGAACATCTTACCCTATTTTGGCCTTTTCAATGACCATATGCAAGTCATTCATATTCCCCAAACCACTTTTTTTGAAATCATATACATAGAATAAATATGTTTTTTGCTCAGTACTCATAAGATTTTAGGTATAGTGTATAAAGATCCTTTTGTTTCATTAATGAATGTTTACACATGTATCTTGTCCCCTAAAGTGAAGTTTGGATTTTCACTCATTTCAGAGAGACAGTTTAACTACACTTATAAAACTGGACCATTTTTTAGTGATCACACATGTAAAATTCAGTTAATTTAACTAGCCTGTTGAGCAGCTTTTTACCTGAGACAATGTAAATCACCTCTTGAACATCTTATTTTAGGTGCTGCACTGTCTTTACTGCTTGAAATTTCTTGATTATAGAGAAGCTCATTATTGTCTAAATGTTATCATGGAAATAAAATGGTATTGAGTAGCACAATAGGTAACTAGAACATGGTCTTCAGAGCCTTTTAAAGGTCTTTGTCAGTGTCTGAAGTTTTGCACCTCAGTGGTGTCAGCATGAGCTGCTGTACAGCACAGTAATGGGTTCCAAGGAGTCTGTCAGATAGACCTCACTTCATTATCCTTACCATAATTTAAAAAAAGACCTTTGATAATGATGCCTAATCTCCTTTGTTCTGTGTCATATCACACCAATACTGAGCTCTCAAGGGCCTGCTGTTGGGTACAATTATATAACAAAGGATAATTTTCCTTATAATTGTAAAGGAAGAAACCAAGGGGCTAAAATTTTAAAAATCGATACCAAAGACTAAAATGAATTTCATTATGGTGAAAGTTTTAAAGGTGATAAACACTTTGAAACAAATCGGTCATTTTTTCAGTGTGCATGATTTTGTTTCAGACATGAAATTTTGTGAAGTGCTGACCTTTAAAATCTATCTTTCTCTCCATATTTTCAGTTTCTTTTATTTCAGACCATGATGCTAAAATATCATGATAGATAGAAGTATAGCATGAGTTCTCAAAAAATTGTGTCAAACAAACAAAGACTGCAAAAACTCCTTTGATAGATTTTGCTAATGAGTGTGGAATTAAGTCAGCAGCTGAAGATGCTCTCCTGATACATGCAAAAGCATCACAAAAAAAATGTTTTCCACTATATACAGAAGACATATATAGGAGATGGTTGTAGAAGTGGAGGGATTTAGATACATCAAGGAATGTTTTGCTAATATTTTTCTTTAACTTCATATGGCACCTTCGGAAGTTTTGCCTCACAAAAATCGCACTCAGTTAACCCTTGCTACTGCTGTGCCAGCACTTCTATGTGAACCCCTATTTCAGTGGTTTATAAATCCTACTCATAATTTCATTCCAACTCTACACCAGACCCACAACCTAACTTTGCGTTAATGATCTCTTTATAATTTCAAAAAAAACCTTCCTCGCAGAAATCTACTTTTTTCTCTGATTTCTCTGTCTGTGCAAATAGTGAAAAGTTCCTTTTGATCACTTGAATATAAAAGGTACTTAACTGAACCTGTTTTGTAATGTATTCACATAAAATAATGAAACAATTTTGAAAGGCGCCACTATCCTTTCTTCTTGAGGGAAGAGACTACACCACAGCTGCTGGGGTATATTCAGTTCATGTAGACTTATCTGAACTATTTAAAATGCCCCAGGGCAGTTCTCTGTTAACAGCAAAATCATGTCAGCACTGAACACAGTATAGGCTGCAAAAGTTGCTGATGTCCTAAGTACTGTTCTATTCCAGTGTGTTTGTTGTCTTAACAACTCTTGATTTGGGAGGTTAGCATCTCTTAGGGGATCCCTGGAGGCACTGCAGAAAAGGTATCCTTTGTACAACACATATTCAGAAACCTTGGTCACCTGTCTGAAGTTTAAGGGATTTGTTCCTTTCTCTAGGAGCTAAAATAAATAAACAGCAACATGAGGAAGCAATGTCAAAATTGATTTGAATAATATGACTTAATATAGTGAAGGCTACTACTAATTAATGCACATTTCTCAACGGAAATAGGGGAAACACTGAAAATTGTTCTGTGCCTTGACTCTGTTGGACTCTGGACTGAACTTAAACATAATGATTGCTATTTGGTTTCCTTTGGACAAAACTTTCAAAGATTATATTCAACTACAAAACCTGTGTAGGGCAGGGAGTTAAAACAAGAACACACTACCAGCAAAAAACCTTACAAGTGGTTATGCCAAATAATGCTGAGTGATGAAACAATTTACTCTGCAAGTATTTGACTATTCATAAACAAATGCAAATAAATAAAAGCTATTTAAATACAAATGTTTTATTGAAAGTTGAGGTATCCACAACAGAGCAATGCAATATGTTTAAAATAATCTGAAATTTGCTAACTCACAAATAAAACGTGTGTGTATATATCTTTCTAAATTTATTTTTCCTATAGCTATGAGCCACTACAGATAAAATCTGGAAGCTAAACATTAGGGCAAACCACTAGTCTTCTGAAATAAGAACCAACTGTATGAATTTTGACAATAAAACTTAGTTCTCAGAGTGATGAATAAACCATGAAAGATTCTGGCTTACTTTGTGCAAGTGTTACCTTTTCAATAATAGAAACAGTAGCAAGTAATATTATGATTGTATTTATGGAAGGTCTCTACCTTTTGAATAGAAAGGGATAAGTTTAGCGACTTTTTCAGTGATTAGTAAAATTACTACATTGCAATTTGCAGTATTGGAATAATGTACTGCTACAAATGCAAGCTTGAGCAGCAGAAAAAACCTACCAATATGGAACTCAGCATGATCTACTTTGTCTTACAGAAAAACTGTAGGCTATATCAGGCTTTCAAACTTTTAGGATGACACACATATAATGGTTTTGGAACCTAAGCTGACATGCTTAATGAAAGTCTGTGTAAATTTGCAATGTGCAAGTGCTCTTTCTATATATACTCTAAAATTAATCTTTAATTGTTTTCTTTAAAATGTTATTAACATTTAATCAGTCGTCCTCATATTAACATATTAATTTGGATATACACATTCCTGCTTCAACAGTCCCAGATTCACACTTGGGCTAATATATGATAGTGAGTTCTATTCCTCAAAATCTGAAAGCATTTTCCTATTTCCATTTGCCAGTTCAAATAATTGACAGCTCACAGATGAACCAGTTATTTTTTGCGTTCTTTCTATTCATTAGCTGAAAGTTAGACCAGCTTTTTTTTTAAACTGTACTTTAATTAATGAAGCAACAAAATCATGTGTTAGATAAGATTCAGTTGGTTCTCCTCATGAAGTAAACGTAGGGGCAAATCCTGTAATTATTTTCCTGCTGCAACTGTAACAAACATAAAAATATCAGGCTCAAGATAGGGATACACAGATTTGCTTATCTTCATGTATAGTCAGAGAAGAAATATTCCATGCCTGTGTTTAGTTAATGTTCTATTTATAGCCAGTCCTGTCCACATTTTGGCTGCTTAAGAAATTGTATAGTTTGACATTAAGTAGGTCCCTGGTGATGTAGCAATATATGGGTAAATGAAGTCCTAATACTCATAGGATATTGTTGATATTAAGCCAGAGTATTGCCCTTTTCTCCCCTTGTTTTTACCCACAACAGGTACAGGATTAGCAATCAGTCACCACAGTGATTTGTGAGCACGTTAGGTTGGTACACTGAAACAATTCCAAAGGGAGCGCACATATTTTACATAGATGTGAGCATCTTTTGTTATGATATTACCAAATACGGAAAAAAAAAAGACAAAAGGGTTTTTATAAAAGTGCCATGTCACAGAACAATCATGTCTCAAAAGAAAGAGGGCAGGCTGGCCCTTTGTGTTTCTGAGCTATTGAAGTGAAAACTAACACTCCCACCTCTGCTGGCCTTAGTTCCTTAGCCCAAACAGTAGTTGGTCCTCAATACCTCTCTATATGCAAAGTTCTTAAAGGCGTAATATAAAATCAGTGAGCAATTCTTAACAAAAATACTCCTAACAAGGGCAGTGGTTCTTCCCACCCACAGAGTGAGAGAGCTTAATTTTGTGTCATGCTTTGAAAATGTTACCTCCTTTCTCTCTCTACCAGTGCCGTGCAAAAATTTTGCCATAACTTTTCACTCGCTGGAAGTCACACTCCACATTAACCTAAAAGTCCTGGAGTGGGAAGTGACTTGGCATCCAAATTGCTACATGATGGAAATTGTGGATTACTGTAAATACTAGTCTGGCAACCTAACCAGGGGAAGGAAGAAAACTTTCATACTGTTACATTTCTCTCCACAGAAAAAATAAAGGATATAGTTAGAAATAGTTTAAAATAGCTGTCTGATGTTCTGGGTATGAGAGAAAATTCTGTCTTTACCCTAATCAGCTGGGAGCTTGGATGAAGAGGATGAAATAGGCACAGATTTGAAATCAAATGACTGAATAAAAAGATAATCTTCTCAGTTTTGGCAGG
Source organism: Catharus ustulatus (assembly GCF_009819885.2). NCBI lineage: Eukaryota > Metazoa > Chordata > Aves > Passeriformes > Turdidae > Catharus > Catharus ustulatus. The sequence goes on from NC_046225.1 coordinate 43,893,130, forward strand.
CACCTCTCCAGTTGTCACTTTCTTGATTTTTCCTCAAAATGAGGATATATTTCTGTTAAAAGCAATTTCTTTTTTTTTTTTTTTTTTTTTTTTTTCCCCCAAGGACATCGAAGCATTTTTAGGGCATCCAGAAACACCAGGCTCTTTTCTTCATATGGCCCTCCTTCTGTGAGTAACACCTTTGTTTTGAGTTGCAGTTTTCTTGCCACATTTCTTTGGAAAACAAACATCTGCTTTTGAACATCTCTGGTTTCATACACAAAATTCAGTAGTAATAATTATACTTAAATTTTGGTATTTCAGTTTATGCTTTTGCTGTGCACAACTGTACATTGAACTGTCGAAGAAGTACTTTATCAAGGTACAAATTTTGTAGAGTCGTTGAATCCATGTGTTCATTGTCTCCATCATACTAGCTTCAAGAGCAGGTAGATGATACAAAAAACTCAACAAGGATGTAGTTTCAAAAATGTCTCAATCAGAAATGCATACATTTTTAAGGGGCAGGTTTGCAATTGTATTCTGTGGGCAAAAGAATTTAATCTGAAAAAATACAGGAAGGAGAGCTAAGAAATATGTTAGCATGTTTTGAAAATTACAAAGGCATTCTACCTAAAATGATATTTCAGATTCTAAAAAATAAGTGAACTGAGGGGAAAATAAATGTAGCCTAAGTGATTTGAAATTTTACTTTATAAAGAAACTAAATCCAGAAACCATGGAAATATTGGACGTCGTAACTGGCAAATGAAAGCAGATAACAATCTTAGCTAAGCAAGGAATATTGTACATCAGAATGCTAATTTTCTGTTAATCTTGGAAGACTATAGAACAGGGATAAAGGGTAATGTTTGATAATACTGAAAAAGAGGTGATTCTTACAGTAACATTATATATTCTCAACTGCATTCATTGCACTCTGATGAAGCAAAATTACAGGGATCTGTCACATTCTCTTCATCCCTTCATCTTTTCCCCATGGAGAAAAGTATGCAGTTTTGAATATCTGTCTGAATATCTGCCAGAAAATGTGGTTCAGTTTATTATTTTTACATTTTTTAATAAATGTAAATGCGGGAGAGGGTAATACATAGAAAATTCTCACCTTTTGGATCCTAAGCATATTGTAGTGATGAGGTAGATCTGGTTTCTAGAGGCATTCTGGGAAGGGAGCATTATCATAGATTACACATCTGTTCATGTGATATCCATTCTAAGCAATGGAACAAATTGGTGAGAATAGGCTTGAGGCCACAGCATCAAAGCCAATTGGCATTAGTTGAGGAAAATGGAACTTTTAAAAATCAACTTGAATTAAGAGGTTTTGTTGATAAAGATAATAGTGTTTTAATGTACTTGGATTTTCATGCAGCTTCATATAGCATATTTAATTGTATTTTTAAAAAATTCAAAATTATAAATTAGATGTGGGAATATACGTCATAGTTTAACCCCCAGTTGGCAATGATGTATCTCATAACTGCTTGATTGCTCCTTGTCCCATCCCAGTAGGGATGAGAATTGGAAGAAAAAAAAAATGTAAATCCTGGGATATGAGCTGCTTAATAATTTAAACAAAATATAATAATATATTGCTATTACTAATGGTAATTGTAATGAAAATTAGAGAGGAAGGAGAAAAAAAAACACAAAAAAAGTAAGTGATGCACAATATCATTGCTCACTAGTTGCTGATCAATATCCAGCTCAACCTTGAGCAGCCACCAGTGGGTCCTGGTCAACTGCCCTCCCTTTATGTACTGGGTATGCCTTTCTATGGTATGGAATGTGACGCTGAATATCCCTTTGACCAGTTCAGTTCAGCTGTCCTGGCCATTCTCCCTCACAGCTTCTTGTGCACTTTCTCACTGGCAGAGCCTGGGACACTGAAAACTCCTTGACTTGGGGTAAGCACTGCTTGGCAACAAGCAAACATCAGTGTGTTATCAACATCATTCTCATACTGAATCACTGCACTGCACCAGCCAGGAAGAAGAAAACTAACTCTGAAACTCAGCTGAAACCAGGACAAACACAAATTGGAATTTTCATCAAATGAAATATGGTATTTCTAGTGTGTCTCTGAGATGAGATCTTCATTGTATGCTATTCAACATTTCTATTAAAAAATGGTCTGGAGACAAAAAGGAAAATAAAAACACGAAATATTTACTGAAGGTATCTACAGATGGCAAAAAGAGAACGTAGAAAATAAGGAATCGGATAATCTCTAATAAAGAATTATTAGAATATTTTGGGATACAAGAAGCATGCATCCTTTTAAAGGAAGATGTGAAGTCTTGTGCATAATATGTTGATAAATTAATTGCTGGGTGAATTCAAATGATAATATCATATAGCAGATGGTATGCATTTGGCACTGCCTTTTATTACTGAATCTTGGTCTTCAAATTTCTGCAGCTAAGAAGGGTATCAAAATAATTTTCTAATTCAAACAAGAACCATGAAAGTGATCAAAGGATTGCAAATTATGCTTAATTAAATATGCCTTTAGTGAACAATGCAGGCTTCTCAGAGGAATAAATGGGGGTTGGGTAATTTTGTCACAGATTGGGAATACTGGCATAGAGAACAGAAACAGGTCTTTGCCTGTGTAACAAATTTTAATAAAGTTGACAGGATCAAAAAGTTTTGTTTCAAATAAGGCTTTCTTCTTTTCTTTGTTTTTTTTTTCCCCCTTTTCTTCTTTTTCAAAGGAAAAGAAGAAAAAAAATTAGAAAGGACTTCCAGTGCTTCTTCAAATCTTTACTTCAAGGCAAAGTGCTTTTTTTTTCCAAAAGTTGTTTTATTTCAGACTGGATTTGTTTCAGGAAGGTCTCCCAACATTTTTAATCTAAATAACTCTTTATCATTATCATTAATGTTATGCATCAATGTATTCTATCCCGTGGCCAGTTCTGTTTTACTTAAGGGCAGATAAATCTTGACTATAATAATATATCTGTATCTAGAATTATAATAATCTCACACAACTGCACTGAAGAAATGTGCGTGCATCAGCTATATAAAATAATAATTAAATAAATGTAATATTAACTAAAAATAAAAAAATCCCCATCATTAAAGACTTAATTAAAAGTCTTCATTTTAAGAAATATAGTACAATCCTTTTAATTTCCTTTCTGCTTTTCTTTCCTTAAAACGCATAGGATCAAGTTTCTTCATAAATTGAAGTTTAGAATTTTGGTCTCACAAAGGAAAAATATTAAATGCTGAGATACTAGTATGATTTAATATATTAGGTTTTACTCTGGTGCAAGGACCAAAAGGCAAAATATTCAGTGTTTGAGGAATATTGGCTCTACACTGAGATCCAGTGTCACATCATAAGAATTCCATGCCCAGATAATTCCTGAACAATTTAAACAGACAAATTAAAAGGAGTATAACAAAGAAAATGCAATTATCTGAATTTATATTCCTGAGTGAATTCACTACATTATCTCCTACTGCTGGTTGAGTCTGGTTCTTTGACATACACATTCAAACTATATATGAGTATATGTGACTTTTTGTGTGTACTAATGCCATAAGAACTACCATAGGTGTATTAAATGCAGTGAAATAAAAATTCTAATTTAATTCTAAAAATCATCCTTTGAAAAAGATGCGTTCTTCTCAATCTTTCTCTATTTTCAATATTTGCAGTTTCTTCTTTTATTGTTACAATTTTTTATAGAGTGTTGAAATATTTTTTAAAAATTTAATATATATTCCTTGTCATCTTCAGTCACAAAGTTAAATGTTCTCAGGAAGCTAGTTACTTGTAAAACCACATGCACATACTTCTGTATTTGGACTTTATTTCTTTCTACTTTTAAGTGGTTTGGTTTTGTTTGGATTGAATTTTTTTTACATATATTACATTTTTATGTGCATACACTACTACATATTCAGCTCTTATACCACTAATCTGAAGAAATTTGCTTCTAGCGTGTCAATGAACTGGGAATGAAGCATCCCACACAAATAAAAATTGTTCTTTAGTGTGTTTCCATGACCACTCTTGTTTCCAAAATTTTTTTTCCAAAATAGAACTTCAGAAAGAAGTATGGAAAGGTTCAAATAAATACTGATTTAAAATAAGAACTAGCTTCAAGAACTGCAGTTATTTATGTCCTGTTCTCGTTTAAAGGGACAGTATTGCCAGGAAAAGAAAAAGGCGAGAGTTTTTTTCAAAAAACAATGGATAGTGAAAATCTCCTCTCTCTCAGTTTACTATAATTTGGAAATTCAGGAACTCTCAGGCAAAAGGTATGGGTTTGGAATAACAGTTCTTTACTGATATATTTACAAGACAAACAAAAACAGCATCAGCTATGAGGGAAAAAAAAACCAGTGACAGAACAGAATGAAACTCAATCTCAGTCCCTTTTTCCAGTCACAGATGCCCTTCTCCACACAGTCGCGATGGAGCAGGGCAGGCAGCCTCTCAGTCGCGGTGGCTGCAGGAGCAGGGGAGCAAGGCGGCACCGGCCGTCCCAGGTGGATGAAGGGTGAGGGAAGAACTTGCTCACCATGGGTGTCCCGGTTCTCAGCGCTGTTCTCAGAAGCAGGAAACTTTAGCAGTTGGAGTGCAGGAGCCATGATCCCACCACGGAGAAAAACAACCTCTCTCGTCCAGTTCGGGCCGGCGAGCTGCGAGTGTCCCCCCACCTGCCGAAGGACAAAGCAGCACCCCACCTTCCGCAATCGAGCAATCAGGGTCAGCCCAGCCATCCCTTTGTCTTGAGCACTTAACGGCTAAAAGGGGAGCCGCCCTGGCCAGTTTAACATAATAATGGGAAAAATTTCTAAAACTCCCCCAGCCCACAACATTATCCACCCCAAATTTTTTCCATGCTAACATATTACATCAAATTAGAACTTTTAAATTATATACATATATGCAGTTACAGACTCAGTACCATAGATAGTTCACCCTAGGACAAGGTCTCGTTGGGATATGCATCGGGTTTCTCCATCCTTTGCATCACCCACCAGGTACAACCTGGTCCTTGAGCAAAAACCACACCACGGACAGGATTGTCTTTGCTGGAGGCAGAGTTTACCCAAATAGTTTTTCCTAGCATACCTCTCATGTGTACCACTGGAACCTTATCCCCATCTGGTGTTCCCCAAGAGCTCAGATTGGGCAGGGGCCTGCTCGGTTAGTGAAACCTCGGGTATTCACTAACCATGTGGCCTTTGGTAGATTACTCTCCCAGTTCTTGAAAGTCCCCCCACCAAGTGCCTTCAAGGTGGTTTTAAGCAGACCATTGCACCGTTCGACTTTCCCAGCTGCTGGTGCATGGTAGGGGATGTGGTATACCCACTCAATGCCGTGTTCCCTAGCCCAGCTGTTTATGAGACTGTTCTTGAAATGAGTCCCGTTGTCTGATTCAATTCTCTCAGGGGTACCATGCCTCCAAAGGACCTGTTTTTCAAGGTCCAGGATGGTGTTCCGGGCAGTGGTGTGAAGCGCAGGGTAGGTCTCTAACTATCCGATGGTGGCTTCCACCATGGTCAACACGTAGCGCTTGCCTTGGCGGGTCTGAGGCAGTGTGATGTAGTCAATCTGCCAGGCCTCCCTGTACTTGTATTTGGACCAACGCCCACCATACCAGAGGGGTTTCACCCGCTTGGCCTGTTTGATGGCAGCGCACGTCTTACAGTCATGGATAACTTGAGAGATACTGTCCATGGTTAGATCCACCCCTCGGTCTCGTGCCCACTTATACGTGGCATCTCTGCCCTGATGACCTGAGGCATCATTGGCCCATCGAGCCAGGAACAATTCTCTCTTGTGTTGCCAATCCAAGTCTATTTTTGACACCTCTGTCTTTGAGGCCTGATCAACCTGCTCATTGTGTCGGTGCTCTTCATTAGCCCGACTCTTGGGGACATGGGCATCCACATGATGAACTTTCACAGGTAGCTTCTCTACCTGGGTGGCAATGTCTTTCCACTCATCAGCAGCCCAGACTGGTTTTCCCTTACGTTGCCAGTTTGCCTTTTTCCACCTTTCCAGCCAACCCCACAGAGCATTGGCTACCATCCACGAGTCAGTATAAAGGTAGAGCTTTGGCCACTTCTCTCTTTCAGCAATGTCCAGGGCCAGCTGAATAGCTTTAAGTTTAGCAAGTTGACTTGATCCACCCTCTCCTTCAGTAGCTTGTGCAACCTGTTGTGTGGGGCTCCATACGGCTGCTTTCCACTTCCAGTTCATCCCCAGGAGGTAGCAGGAGCCGTCGGGGAAAAGAGCGTAGCATGTTTCATCTGCTGGCAGTTGGTTATACGGTGGGGCTTCCTCAGCGCGGTTCACTTGCTCTTGCTTCTCATCATCGGCGAGACCAAAGTTTTCACCTTCTGGCCAGTTCGTAATTATCTCCAAAATCCCAGGACGATTCGGGTTTCCAATGTGGGTACGTTGCGTGATGAGGGCAATCCACTTGCTCCGTGTGGCATCGGTGGTGTGGTGGGTAGAGGGAACCTTTCCTTTGAACATCCACCCCAGCACTGGTAGTCGAGGTGCCAGGAGGAGTTGTGCTTCCATCCCAATCACTTTTGAGGCAGCTTGGACTCCTTCATAGGCAACCAAGATCTCCTTCTCTATGGGAGTGTAATTGGCTTCAGACGCTCTGTAGCTCCAGCTCCAGCATCCCAGAGGTTGACCTCGAGTCTCCCCAGGCACCTTCTGCCAAAGGCTCCAGGACAAGCCATGGTTCCCGGTTGCAGAATAAAGCACATTCTTCACCTCTGGTCCTGTCCTGACTGGGCCAAGGGCTACCGCATGAGCGATCTCCTGCTTGATCTGGGCAAAGGCTTGCTGCTGCTCAGCACCCCAGTGGAAATCGTTCTTCTTACGGGTGACCAGGTAGAGAGGGCTCACAATCTGACTGTACTCGGGAACGTGCATTCTCTAAAAGCCTATGGCACCTAGGAAAACTTGTGTTTCCTTCTTGCTGGTTGGTGGAGACATTGCAGTGATCTTATTGATGACTTCATTGGGGATCTGGCGCTGTCCATCTTGCCATTTTACTCCCAGGAACTGGATTTCTCGGGCAGGTCCTTTGACTTTACTCTTTTTAATGGCAAAGCCAGCTCTCAGTAGAATCTGGATGATCTTTTCTCCTTTCTCAAATACTTCCACTGCTTTGTTCCCCACACAATGATGTTGTATTAAAGGTGTTCTGGAGTTTCACTGTTTTCCAGTGCAGCCTGGATCAGTCCATGGCAGATGGTGGGGCTGTGTTTCCACCCCTGGGGCAGACAATTCCACGTGTACTGCACGCCCCCTCCATGTAAGGCAAACTGAGGCCTGCACTTTGCTGCCAGAGGAATGGAGAAAAATGCGTGTTGGCAATATCAATGGTGGCATACCACCTTGCTGCCTTGGACTCCAACCTGTACTGGAGCTCCAGCATGTCCGGCACCGCAGCGCTCAGTGGTGGAGTCACTCTGTTCAACACACGATAGTTCACAGTCAATCTCCATTCTCCATCAGACTTGCGCACGGGCCAGATGGGGCTGTTGAAGGGTGAGTGGGTTTTGCTGACCACCCCTTGGATCTCCAATTCACAGATCATCTTGTGGATGGGGATCACAGCATCTCGATTCGTCCGGTACTGCCGGCGGTGCACTGTTGAGGTGGCAATTGGCACTCGTTGCTCTTCCACCTTCAGGAGTCCCACTGCAGATGGGTTTTTTGACAGTCTAGGCAAGGTGTTCAACTGCTTAATGCCCTCTATCGCTACAGCAGCTATTCCAAAAGCCCACCTGAATCCCTTTGGGTCTTTATAATAGTCACTCCTGAGAAAGTTTATACCTAGAACGTGCGGAGCCTCTGGGCCAGTTACAATCAGATGTTTCTGCCACCCCTCTCCTGTCAGGCTCACCTCAGCCTCCAGCAAAGGCAATTCCTGTGATCCCCCCGTCACCCCAACAATGGAAACTCGCTCTTTCCCCACATGTTCTGATGGTATTAGGGTGCATTGTGAACCAGTATCAACTAATGCCCTGTATTCTTGTGGTTCTGATGTGCCAGGCCATCGGATCCACACCATCCAATAGACTCTGTTATCCCGTGCCTCTCCCTGGCTAGAGGCAGGGCCCCTCTAGCCCTGGCTATTATTCCTTTCCTGAACATGCATAGTGGAGGTTCCTTCAAGTGGGTCTGACAGATCATCCTCCTTTCTGTAATGCCCAGCACCTTGGTCATGGGAGGTTGAGGCTACTTTCACTTTAGTGTAGCTTCCTCGGTTAGCATTTCCCTCCCAGAGTTGACGCACCCGTGCTGCCAAGACAGAAGTGGGTTTCCTATCCCATTTTCCCATGTCTTCCCCATGGTCATGCAGAAAAAACTATAGGTCAGCTCGTGGGGTGTACCTTCTTTCACTAGCTGGGGGCCGTTGGGCTGTAACCTTGGGGTATGAGGCTCGCACTGGTGCTGCCTTGTTCTTCCTGATCTCCTCCCTCATCTCACTTATGTCACCTCTCATCCCCCTCACCTCCTTCATCTCCTCCCTCATCCCCCTCATCTCCTGGACCACGGAAGAAACCTGGGCCTGCACTGCGCCATTCATCATACTGTGAAAATCCCTAAGCTTGTTAGCAACAGAGCTCACTGTTTCTCGGTGTTCATCAGCATTAGTCATTGCAATGAAGGTGGTGTATTGAGATGGCCCCAGGTTTGCCAGATTCCACAGCATGTGCCCTGTGAACCTGACCTTGTCAGGGTCATTGTCATGCTGTCCATCCCTCCCAAAGAGTACCTCCAGTACTGCCACCTCTCTCAACTGTTGGATCCCTTCCTCAAGGGTTTTCCAATGCATTCTATTATGGTACTCCTGCATTCTTTCTTTGTTGACAAACCTCTCTCTTACACTCATTAAAAGACCCTCCCAGAGGGGAAGTGGCCCTGGCTCCCTTATGAATATCTGGTCCACACCTCTGTACTATCCAAGTGGACACCTGTACCCGTGAGGTCCCAGACCTGAAGTAACCAAGTTGTCAAAGCCTCCCGACCCCGTCGTGCAATATCTTTCTGCAGATTGCAGAGATTTTCATAAAACAGGGACTCGGTGATGATTTCAATCTCTGGCTCCCCTGCTGGTTGTGAGGGCCCTCCTTTCTGGTCCTCTTTGTCTAGGTGCCTTGTTTTCATTTTAGACTTCCTAGTTTCTACAGGGGCGACTACTGCTGGCTATGAGTGCCCTTGCAATTCAGCTGGACCCTGGGGAGATATAACACCTATAGGTTCCACTACAGCATCACTGGATTCTCCCCCTTTATGGCAGGACTTCTCACCAGCTGGGGAGAGGTACTCCTCCATCATCTGGCTCATTTTACTCATCTGCTTCACTAGAACCCCCACCCACTCCGGATGGTTCCTTTTTGAGGTTGGCTGTGGGGCAGGGTCAGGCTCTGGGGCAGCATCCCTAGTCGCTGGGGCAGGGTCAATGTCTGCAGCACCATCCCTATTTCCTGGAATAGGTATCAGGGTTGTTATCCAGCTCAATCCCCCCTTATCTCTTAATGTTAAATAGGATAAGCCTATCAGTAACAGCAGCCACTGTATGATATCATTAGCATTCAGAGGAAATCTGAACCCTTCAAAAACTGGTGGGGTACACCCAAAAATCTGGGTGAAGGGTTGGGAGAAAATTTCCCCTGGTGTTATTCCCTCACAGTAGGTGCCATTGTTAACCCCGAAAACATGCAGTTATTGTGTGGTTTTCCTGTATCCATGTACCCACCTTCCAAAGGAAGTTAAAAATCCAGAATTCCTCACCTTATCAACCCATAAAGCAAACTGGATAACAGCCACATTAGCCCTAGTTATAGGGCCCATGTTTAGGTAAGGGTTTGCAAATGTGAGAGATACATGTATGAACATGTGCAGCCCAAACCAGATTAAACTGGACCACGTGTTTCTGGACCACATGTTGCTAGCACACAAAAAGACAATCTCAGGCAACTGAAGAATTGTTATTCATTAACCTCGAGCCTCACGCTGGGCGCCAAGTTTAAAGGGATAGTGTTGCCAGGAAAAGAAAAAGGCGAGAGTTTTTTTCAAAAAACAATGGATAGTGAAAATCTCCTCTCTCTCAGTTTACTATAATTTGGAAATTCAGGAACTCTCAGGCAAAAGGTATGGGTTTGGAATAACAGTTCTTTACTGATATATTTATAAGACAAACAAAAACAGCATCAGCTATGAGGGGAGAAAAAACCAGTGACAGAACAAAACGAAACTCAGTCGCTTTTTCCAGTCACAGATGCCCTTCTCCGCACAGTCCCGATGGAGCAGGGCAGGCAGCCTCTCGGTTGCAGTGGTTGCAGGAGCAGGGGAGCAAGGCGGCACTGGCCGTCCCAGGTGGGAGAAGGATGAGGGAAGAACTTGCTCACCATGGGCGTCCCCGTTCTCAGCGCTGTTCTCAGAAGCAGGAAGCTTTAGCAGTCAGAGTGCAGGAGCCCTGATCTCACCACGGAGAAAAATAACCTCTCTCCTCCAGTTCGGGCCGGCGAGCTGCGAGTGTCCCCCCACCTGCCGATGGACAAAGCAGCACTCCGCCTTCCACAATCGAGCAATCAGGGTTAGCCCAGCCATCCCTTTGTCTTGAGCACTTAACGGCTAAAAGGGGAGCCGCCCTGGCCAGCTTAACATAATAATGGGAAAAATTTCTAAAACTCCCCCAACCCACAACATGTCCTAAAATAGGAAATTTTAATATGCATTCTCTAATTTTTAATTTAATAAAATTTAAAAGAAATACTGCAGATCAACTTTGTACACATGCGACTTCTAGTTCAGATGAGAAAAGCATGAGATATGATCCACACATTTCCTTTATGGACAGTGTTTCTGAGGACCAAGGAAATACTGAAAAACTCTGCAGAATACAGAAATAATTTTAGCTATTTATTCTGATGGGAAGTATTTTCCTGCTTCACTGGCAGAAATGGTGAACATTGTACTCTGCATGTTAAGTAGGATGCTGTGCATGAAGATGGTGCTAATAAAGGACAATGGAAAGATGTTTTGGGGGGAAAAGATTCTTTCCTAGTTCTTTCAAGAATTTTTGTTCAGTTACTTTACACTGGAGGAGTTTACTTGAGGAGTTGACTGGAGGAGTTGGTCTTGATTTGTCAGCATTTGGGACATTATAGTTCTCTACAGTGATGGATTTAAGGCAGCTTTTTCTGTGGTTTCTTGTTTTTTGTGGTTTTTTGTGGTGGTTTTTTGTTTGTTTGTTTTGTTTATGATTTTGGTTGGTTGGGGTTTTTTTGAGATTTTGGGGTGTTAAGAATATAATTGTATTTCTTTTCTTCATTGCCTGTTTGGTCTTGCTATCAGAATTTGAAGAACTTGACTAAATGACAGAAACAAAATAACAGTTCTATGACATATTAGTAGTTGAATCTCTGCAAGAAAAGCTATTAAATCACACTGCAGCTTTATAGCTGAAGGGCTTGGAGGGAGGAAGGGATGAGAACACTTCCAAGAAAAGGATATTTTATCTGCTCCTCATAGGACAGACACGAGCTCTTACTGAGCCTTATTCTTTATACTTCACTGCACTGTCTGGGAATGTCATTTTTGCTATCAAATAATGTTCAGCATATGCACATTTTAAATAATGTCATTAAATGCTAAACCAAAAAGTAGTTCTTCAGGTAAGGACGTTGACTCTAACATTTCAACTTAAGACAAATCAAGAATTAATATGAGGACCACAAGATTTTAAGGCCTCTGCCCTGCCTCCTCCCCAGCTGCTTTCTCCAGTATGTAAATTCAACGATTTAGATACAAATCCTGCTCTATATTTTGAGGATCAAAAATACATTTTCGGTCAAAGAAGCCCAGGTGCTGTTCAAATGTGAAGCCTCCTACATCATTAGACACAGATAGAGGAGATAAAACCACAGAAGACATGGAGGAATTCTGAACAAAATATGTCTATTCTAAGTCTTCTACTGAATGTGGATTTTCAGGTAACACCTTTTTTCATGCTCCCAAGCACAGAACTGTAGTGAAAGGGCAGCAGGCAAGAAGGAGGTTCCAGCCTCAGGCATGCAGTACAAGATCTAGCTCCTCTAAATGAATTAGGGTCTTTGGCAGTATTTAAGCAGGATTGAGGTCTATATGATTAAAACCTCATCTTCAAAACAGCATTAGGCACTTAGCTCATTAATAAAAGCTTCACATGTACCTTGTCTTTATATAATAAACCTGCTACTGTGCAGGTTACAGGAATCTCTGCTTGGACCTCAAGGAAAAGGAGACTGGTACCCAGCTGGAATCTGAAACAATGGAGAAGGGGGAGCTTCCAGTCTAGTCCCCTGTGTAGAGAAAAAAGCCTAAAGAGATCTTCACCCCTTCCATCTAGATGAGCGTTCTAATCACTGCGCTTGGATGTCATGCTCCTTTCCTTCCCTCTTGAAAGAAACTCTTTCTTGTCTGTCTGGTTGGTTGGGTTATGAACTGTGGAATTTTAAAAAAGAGAGTCGTGAGGCCAGTACAACTCCAAATACCTACAGGCAGTCATGGCAGTGCACAAGCGAAAGACAATGGACTGTGCCGTCCTGACACAGAAGAAGGAACTAAACACAAAACCACATCTCAAGCAGGAGCCTGCATTAAATGACCTGTTGCATAATTTTAAGAGCACTGCCACTCTAAAATAATAGATACCTTTCTATAGACACATTCTTTGCTTTAAATTTGGCACGGAAAATGTGAGAACCACAGGATGAAATTTTTCTTAAAGCAGGTGGAGACATTTTCTTGTATGATAAGATCATGACCAGCGATTCTGGAAAACATAGGAAATTTTTGTAATATTGAGGGTAAGAAAGGATAAGTAATTTTGCCATCTTTTGCATTTTCTTACTGGATGAATAATGTCCATTTAAAAAGTCTGTCTGGCTGTATGGAATCTGTCAAACTAGTGCATTGCACTTTTAGGTACTTAGCTTGGGTTTTTAACTCAGAGCTAGGAAACAGGTGATCTGATTCTCTTATGTAGTTTAGACATTGATTGTTTTCAAGGGCCACAGAGTAATAACAACAACAAAAAATTTGTCTTAGAGTTTCATCCCGAGAAGTTATTTTCATTTTCTGCTGCAGAACAGTTATGTAGCATTACTGCAACCATGACGCTGAGACATGCCACTCAAGATATTAGTGTATTTTTATTTTTGTCTTCCCAAATTCACAGAGGTTTTCTCATTTTCATGGTCTTTGCCACCCAGACATTTAGACAAATATGAGTTAATGATTGGCTTGCCTTCAAGTGCATTGCCGGTACCTCACTGGGTAAATCTGCCTGTTTGTACTGCACATCTCACTGAAACAACTGAGAAGCAAGATTTCCATGTAATCTTTTCTTCCCTGAAAATTAAAGATCAATTATTGTTTTAAATTGATTTTAAATAGCTAGTGCATGCTACTCTTGGGTGCTGTAGGAAAGATGGAAATTTTGAGAAAAGTACAGAATGTAATTTTTTGTAGTTATTCACTGATTTATACTAAAAAATGCAAGCATGTAGAAAAGTGTAAAATAACCAGAAGATTCAAAATTAATGTTTTCTAATTTTGAGTTTAAATACTAAACTTTGAATTACTAAACATATTATTAATTATTAAGATTCCTTTTTCTGCACTTTCATGCTTTACTGCTCATTTTGTGTCATATAAGGGAAGCAGGTGGTAATGTCTTTTATTCATTTTGTACCTAGTGTGTCATTTTGTTTTGGTACATATTCTACTAACACAACCTGACATGTCAGCTGAATGTATAGATCTATTATATGCAATGTGGATATCAAATTCTTTAAGAAAAAGTATAATATATAAATACAAAAAGTTGTGTTTTGTTTTTTTTTTTAATTGACTATTGCATAATGTAAAAATCTACAATCTTAGAAATTATACTGAAATATGAATAATCCCTGATTAATTAAGAACCTTTGATTAATTAGGATACAATAATAACTACTTGTGTGTCCAGAGGAGGAAGATCCAGAAAAACACTTAGGTCCTCAAGATTTACACAGGGAAAAAAATAAAAAAAAAAAAAAAAAAGAAGAAGATGGCATAGACAGCAATGTGTGTGAATGTGTGACAACATCTGTTTGTTCAGAAGACAAGAGAAAAGGGGTTTAGACACCATGTGCACTCAAGGTATGAATGTAGAACTGGAATTTTGGAAAGCACTCCCACAGAGTTTCATAGCCTGTAAGGATTTTTTGTCCATCAGAAATTATGAGTAAACCTAAAGTAACAAAAATATTACCAGAAGAAAAAGACTAATAAATAGACTAATAGAAATAAATAGTTCTCAACAAGTGAGACATACAACAAACAGTTGCCAACAGTTGCCAAACACTGTTTCTGTATTCTGCCAATTTCAATCTTTTTTTTAAACACTTTCTTCCTTCCTACCCCTCTGGCAAAAGAAATAATCAGAAATAATGGCTCTAAGAAAGCCACCCTAGGACTTCTTTTCAGGACATCATGGAAGAAAGTTAGAAGACACATCAACCATTAACCATTAACCATTAACCATTAGCCATTAACATTAACCATTCTGTATTCAATTTCTTGGAATATTTAACACTTTGCACTGATGAACTGCATTCAATAAACTGATGCTTTTGTCTCTCAGTTCATAAGATCAGGTCATGGCAATCAGCTTGCAATGTTCTTCCTTCCTGACAAAATAAAAAATATTTTCTTTCTGTTTCTTGGGGTGAATGTGTCATTCTTATGTATTCAGAATTACTTTGAAAATTAATGGAAAACTTCAGAGAATATGAATACCATCTTATATTAGTTTCATTCTTTGTCATATGTAGTTTACACTTCTTTCTCTGCCTTTTTATACAGTATACAGCAAAGAAAACTATGAGAGGCTGAATAATAGTTCACACTTTAAAACAACTAGTAGCTTAATGCTTTATAATTATTTTAAAAACATTTTTAAAGCACTTAAAAGCATTTAGATGCCTTGCCTTGCATACAGAAATAGCAAATACAATAGCACTGTATTGTTGTATATTTCTATAAAATTCCTATTTACTCATAATAAAGAACTCTGTATCGTCCCTCTGCAGCAGAGGGTTATTTTGGTCTTTGAAGATATGCTGAAACTATTTATTCTCTTGGATTTTTTTTTTATTTTTCTAGTTTCCACATTTTCTTATATTTAAAGCATCATTCAGCCAAATATTGGCCTGAATCATCTCAAGTTAGCTTGCTACAGCTTGCTGCACAATGCAAAAAAATCTGGTTTCCCTTGCAGAATCACAGAATGCCCAAGTTTCACTCACAACAGTTGAATAAAAATGAAAGAACCAAAATTATGTGCTCTATGAAAAAAAAAAAAACCCAAATTATATCTGTTGCTGTTTACAGACTATAAATAGTAAGAAGTTCACTTGTGTTGATAAATTGTTGAGCTTCTTAGCTGCTTGACTGTATACATTATTTATGGATATCAGTGAACTATTTTCATAGAAAGACTAATTTACTTGTATCTGTTGCCTCAATACTTCATCTATGATAGTCACCCCAGCAATAGTGCTGCTTGTTCTTTCTAGATGACTGGAATATTGACAATAAATGAAGTAGAGCATTTTAGTTATATTTATGCAACTATGAGCATTCTGAGATTGTTGACATTTTCATAAATATCCAATGTAAAATACGATTTTTTTTTCAACAACCTTGACAGAGAAACACATAGCCAAAATTTAGTCACACTTTTCTGTCTCTAATCAACAAAGCCAACAAATGTGTACATCAATTTAAGTTAAAAAAATAGGTTTAAAGTGTTGCATTTTAGTAACACTTAAAATCTCTTTATGTTTAAGCTTTTGTTTAAGCTATGTCCTTTACTTGAGCACAGTCTTGACACTAAAGTGATGTTCCCTACTTCAGTCTCCAGCTTGTAAGGCCAGAAGATTTTGTATATTTTTTTTCAATGCTGACACTTCTCTTATCACTATAAATTGAACCATGACATCGGTTTCCCAGAACTGCAAATATCTATCAGTGTTTTCTGGTTTTCTTTTTTTGATTTTTTGTGATTTGTTGGGTTGATTTTTTTTTATTTTTTGGTCTTGAGTTGGGGATTTGTGTTGGAATTTTTGTTTGATTTGAGTTTTAAAATTATTTTTGGTTTTTTTAAGGGAGTGGCTAGATTTCATTGAAATACAATTTCATTTAAATGCAATAAATAATGATGAATGGGGGACAGAAATGGTGGAAAATCTTATTTGCATTCTAATGTGCTGAACATTGTACTCAAACACTTTCCTGGTTTGCTTAGCATATGTAGCTAGTTTCAGAATGTTGAAATTCAGACAGCAGGCAACTAGAATAAGTAAATTTCTTATGTCACAGTCATAATGATAATATTGCCTTTTATCCAGCCTTTTTTAAAGCTTGAGAAAATGATATATTACCTTTTGTGTTCTTGTGAATCATAATTTAAATTAAGCATATAGTGTACACAGTACATACATGTCAATGGGTTATATAATGACAATCCATATTTTTTTTGTAATATCTGGATCAAATAGAAGCACAACACTAAATTCTATATTTAAATGTAAATTTCTTACATTTTTCTCTTTTCTTGCCATGCTTGCTAAGTGGCTTAACAATTTCATGATTATAAGCCGCACTGACTATAAGCCTCATCTCCGGGGGTCAGCAACTTTTCGTTCTTTGTCTGTATATAAGCTGCACCTGATTATAAACTGTACTTCGGGTTCAGACCAAAATTTTAGTCAAAATGGTGCGGTTTATAATAACGAAATTACTGTACTCTGTCCCTGTTTCTCTTAGTGGAGTTTGGTCCTCAGACATTCATGCAGGGAAGATTTGATAGTAAGAATGATGAGTTTTAATGTAGTCCTTTGGCAATGAATTAAGGAAGATTTAATGAAAGTCTCTGTTTCATTTGTCTACCTGTCATGTTGAACCACTATTTTCTTTTGATGTCTACAAATGTGGGAATCTTGGAGAATGCTCTTCAACTTGACAATTTTAAGCAAATGACCAAAAAAAAATCCAATCCCTTATTTCTCAGATGAAATGTGTAAAAGTGATGGTGTGGGTTATGAATTCTAAACAACGGTTTTCAACCCTTACTACATTAGATATATTAGAATTTTGGCTGTTTTTTTCCTGCTAGAATGACGTAATGGACATTGCAAATGTTAAAAATTTACATCACAAATATTATGCTTTTTGTGTAACAAAGAAAGGAAGGAAACCATATCAATAGTTATTTGTAATAGAACAATCAGGTAACATTTTCTTTTCCCATTTTTAATGTATATGGGTTAGTGAAAACATTACCTTCAGTAACAGAAATGCTTTAGAATGCTGTAGTTTTCAACACATGAAATGAGAAATAGAAGTATTGAATTTGTGAAAACCGCAGGTCTGATTCTAAATCAAGTTACAATGAAATTGAAAGAACCCATATCAATTGGAAAACAAGTAAAACTTTGCATCACAAAAATAGCAAAAAGGACAATGATGTATAATTACCAAACTTTTGGAAGATTATCATGGTACATGTCTCTGTCACATTCTACTGTTAACACCATCCTCATATAATTACATGTACTATGAAATGACTTTTGCATCAGTTAGCATCCTAAGAAATGAAGTTTGTGGCAACAGCAGTCTATGTATCTTCTTTACACATTGCTTCTATCAAATGAAAAAGCTTATTAGTATCATTAATATATATTGATTTATACTGTAACAGTAGACCAATGGTAATCTCTTCCGAAAATGTCATGTATTTTCATACTGCTTTACACATTTCATGGTGGATTAGAGTGCATTCATTCAGCATGAATGAATTTTACAAGTCTAATTTGCAAGCTTCTTAATATATTGGGTGACGAGACATGTGTAAAGAAAGTTTTTTATCATCTATATTAAAACATATTTTATCAAATAGTAAATTAATACCCAAATAGATTGTGCTACTTTGTATTTATAAGAAAGATGTAGACATACAGGATTATTATACTTGTATAATGTATATGTATACTTGCATGACTGATGATGAAAATCTCTCCTAGTCTCTCACTATGATCCAAGGGGTTGGTTGAATGTGTATCTGCTCTATAAAATCTAAAGTATTTGTAGCCATCATATGTATAAATGTGAAGATTAATCTGTGGATAAATGGGAAAGACTAGAACTACTTATTTCAATTTCAATCTGCTTCTACAGAAATTGTATTTCCTATATATTCCACAAAGCAGATTTTAATAAGTGGTTGGAAAGAAACACATTCCAAGGTATTCTACTTTGATTTACTATCTTGAATGCTTGTTTATGCAGCACATATATTCTTCAGAAGAATAAAATTGATAGGGACCAACTATGAAATTTAGGCATTAAACAGATTCTTAGATTAGGAGAAATATACAGACCTATGCCCTTAACAAACATTTTACATACTGAATTTAAAAACCTAAACCAACAGGAATTTGATGGATGTTCTTGAAATTAATTAAATTTGCCATTAGTGAAGTGTCATTACTTTTACTAGCATAGATTTCCCAACTCTTTATGCACGATTCTTTCTTAAGAAAAAGGGCAAAATACATCATGAATTTTGATATGGAGATGCTTGTCTCTGTGTTCAACCAAATTATAAAGAAGAGAAAACAATCAGGGTTTAAGATGGTTTTATCAGACTAGTTGTAGGTGGAACATTTTGAGATCACACAGTGTGTTTAAATCTAAGGAAATGCACAGATATTCTGATATTCATGTTACTCTTGTCCCATTATGTAAAACCCTTTGCTTTCCCTGTTGGCAGTTTCAATAGGCAAAGCCTAATGCTCAGAAGGTAACATGATTGTTAGGAGAAAATTAATACTGAATAAACTGAATTTAGTTTCATGATTGTATACTATATGAACAATTTTGGTTTTATTCAGAAGTTCCACCTTCTGAAATAGATCTATTTGTCTTTACAGGGGGGAAAATAGAAAACTTTCAAGTGGCCCTTATACCGTGTAGAAAATCATTCCAGCAGCAGTTCAGTGTGCAGACTTAGAAGGATTTCTATTATAAACTTCTGCTGTCTGGGATTTATAACCTAGCTGTAAAATTCACTCAAAGTGGAACTCGGCATGAAAATTCCCACAATCAAGTATTGTATTTGCAGCATGCTTACATAGGAAAAATGCTTCAAATAGAAATTGCAAGACACTAAAAGAATACTGAGGCTTCTTCATTAAGTTTAACAGGTTAGAAACCCCACCCCAAAACTTAAAAATCCTTGAAAATTAAATTTAAAACACTATTTGCAGAAGGGAAGATATAAAAGTTCTAAACCTTCTGTTTGTGCAGGAATTCTGTAATAGTACAAGAAGGAGCAAAGATTTTAATGAGTTGTGTTGATGTCCTGCAACTCAGAAATGACAATGTCTAGCATTCACTTTTAAGCAAAGTAGGGGCTGGGAATGTGACAGGACTGAAAAAAGAAGGGAACACCGAAGACAAGCAGCATTTGTTTGAAAGGTTCCTTCAGGATTTGTTCAAAGAACGTCTTCATTGCCAAGATCAGTTCTTATAAATGTTGGACCCAAGATATCAGGGTAAAAATGTTGGAAGGAAGATTTCCCCTTGGTCACAGAGGGTTGGGTTAGAGAACACCTAGAGAGACTTGATGTCCGTAAGTCATAGGGCCCAGGCATAATTCATCCAAGAGCACTGAGAGAGCTGGTGGATACCATAACAAGGTGGTTCACAACCCTCTTTGAAAGGTCATGAAGATAGGGCAGTGTCTGAGGACTGAAGACAGAAAAGAGGCAGGAGGAAGGACCCAGGGAACTACTAGCCAGTTGTTCTCACTTCAATCCCCTGAAAAGACGATAGGGCATCTCATTCTGGAGGTCATTTTTATCCACTTGGATGACAAGGTAATCAGGACTAGTCAGCATGGATACACTAAAGGTAAATCATACATGACCCCACATGTGGGCCTTCTATGAGAAAGAAGTACCTGGATGAATGAGTGGGGAAAAGTGGGTGTTGTCTACCCCGACTTCAGCAAGGCTTTTCAACACTGTCTCTCACATCATGTAATAAAGTCAGGATGTGTGGACTGGATAAGTGGGTAGTTAGGTGGATTGGGAACTGGCTTGAATGGCAGATCCCAAAGGGTTAAAATCAGTAGCACAGGGTCTGGTTGGAGGCTTGTCCATAAAGGTGTCCCCCAAGCCTCAATATTGGGCCCATTGTTCACCAATGACTTGGATGAAGGGGCACATGCCTCCTCAGCAAGTTCACTGATGACACAAAGCTGGGAGGAGCAGCCAGTACCCTAGAGTGCTGTGAGCCCTTCAGAATGACCTCAACATGCTGTGTGGCTATCAAAGCTCAGGAACAAGTTCCCCAGAGATTTTGTGGAGTCTACTCCACTGGATATATTCAAGAACCATCTGGACATAATCCTGTGCCACTGTGCTCAAGGATGACCCTGCATGAGCAGGGAGATGGGACCAGATGACTCACTGTGGTCCCTTCCAACCTGAGCCATTCTGTGATTGTGTGATTCTGTGATATTGTCATGCACAGTTTGGTATAGTTACAGCAGAAGCTGGAAGAACTACTACCTTTGCATGACTGTAACTACATCCTTTTGATGATGACTCTTGAGTTGTAATGATGAGGCACCTAGAATCCTAGAAGCTTGCATATAGCTTGCATATTTAGCTCAAATCCAAGCTTAAATAAAAACTGAATTTCATAGTCTAGGTACATTTCTAACAATTGTAATAATAGGTATTATGTTTTTCTTGGGTTTTTTTAATTTATTTTTGTGCCAATTCTTTTTGTTCATAATTAGGACTCCTCTCATAAGTCAAAAAAAACCTTTATCACTTTTCCTGACTTATTTTGAATTCTGTTACATTTATGTGATTTGCCATCTCCAGTCACAGACAGTGGGTAATTATTTGACCTATTGACTTTTCCTTAATTTGACTTTTGTTCTACATATCTTTTCCAATTAGGGACACTGAACCAGAGTAGCTACCAGCTTATTAAATTGAATACAGGACTCTTGAAATTTGAAGAGAAGTGGTAATTGTTTCTTTTAATAACAAAGTGTCTTAATTTTTTTACCAATATCTCGGTAGATTAATTCTCATGTCACACCACCTGGATGAGTGGTTTCTTTAAAAATTGCTCTGATGTGATGTTAATTTCTATCATAGTTTAAAATCAAATACTAATGAAAAAATAGAATCAGTTTGCACAAACTTGTAATATTTTTTCCTATCAAATAATTAGAGGAGTGAGTAGTGAAAGTGTTGCTGAAGTTAAAGTAAGACTCTACTATGAAAAATTCCCATTATTCAGGGCAAGAAAAAAAGAGAAAACTAACAATGAAGAAAAACAACCGTAAATAATCTCTATTACTTTATTCACCTAAAACTGAGGCAGATGTTAGCTCATTTTGGAGTAAAGCTAGCATTGAGTATTTCAGAGAACTACTTCATATTTCACAAATTACAAGAAATTGCATTCTTTTTTTATGGCAGAATTAATTGCACCACCATTACTTTGCTTGTTGTTGAGTTCCTCAAACAGTCTTAAATTTTAAAAAGTTTCAATGTATTGTTTAAATTCAATAGCATCATGAGTCATTATGTTTCTAATCATGTCATATAATGTGTACTGTAGCATAGTCTTGGTGTGGAAAAATAGCAAGGTGCAGTTGTCTTGTAAGAAATCAGGGGAAAATAATTTTTTGTCATGTGTTTTGAAGAGTGCAGAAACAAAGGAAGTAACTGTTAAAAATAAGTTCCATTGAACTGGTTTATAGGGAGACATTGGCTTCTTCTTACACATTTCAAATCATGAGAAGAACTAGGCATGCAAACCAGCCATCGCATTATGTTCTGTTAGAATGTCATTTATAGTGCTGAAATATGTATGGTTATGAATTAGTTAGGTATTGTTATATACTGTTGAATGTAAGACCTTCAGGGTAAGCAAACTGTCAAACAAGCAAACATGTATGTTGCCATTCTGAAGAACATATGTTTTTGACTTTGTCTAAATTTATTTTAATCTCATTATCAACGGCTGATATGAACAAGAAAGGGTTCTGACAGATCTTATTTGTAGCCCAAAATGATTATCTAGATCTAATAAGATATCCACAGGTACCTTGGAGCATTAGTAGGAAGCAACCCTGAGTGTTTTCAATTCTCAAAAGTGTTTCCCTCTACAACACAAATTTACTGGAAAAGAATGTTTGTCTTTTAATAATTAATTTTCTAGTTCATATACTTCACTAATATTAAAATTATTTTCCTTGTAGACAGAAATTAGCTAAAACCTCAGACATAAACTTAGTGTGAAAGATACCGGACAGTACAGAAAAATAGGCAATTCCAACTTCAGTAAATTAAAGGCAAAATTTCAAATTTTTGGCATCATATAGCTAAATATTAGTTTCTACACTACTGTAATAGTTTCAGGAGTAGTACAGATTATAATTTATTTTGAAGTGCTTTTAATTCATGCTGCATCTGAACCTTAATGAATCTTGAACGCACTGTCTGATCTTCATGGTTCAGAGGCCATTTTGACCCTTTATACAACTTTGCATCATATTTTCTGGAAGCAAGTAGCTGATGCTACTCATGGAAGATTTAAACAATGTCATAAAAAGAGATATTAAATAATTACTACATCATTAATGCAAAAAGTTGTCTAAATAAAAAGAAAGCACAAAAAGCAAGGCCTTTTAAAAAGAAGTAAGAAACTCAAAGTTTAGGATCTTAAGTTCTCTCTGAACAAAGAGAGAGAAATATTGATACCATGATTGGCACAGAAACATTTATTTTTTAGGTGGTATGAATAAAATTACTGAGATGAGCAACTTCAAAAAACAGAGGAAGATTTGATAATGAGAGATTTTCACCAGCTTGGCTGAAGTGAATCTATCCACAATGTTCACTCTAGCTGAGTGTGTAAACTTGTAAAATTTTCAATCTGTAAGTCTCCTCAGTTTTTTCAAAAGGGGATTATAAACTGCAGTCAGTGTTGGCAGTAAATATCACCTGCCTCTCTGAAAGACTAGCAATTAATCAAAAAGGATATTTTATTCATCTAAAAAATCCCAAAACATGACTTTACCACAGCTCATTCTTTATTTAAGCAAAGTAAATAATGCATAATTTTAATGTAATTAATTTATTTTCATTTTTACTGGTTAACCTTGTAGGAAAAGGGAATGTAATTAAATGCCTTTCTGTTTGCACTCACAAAGGGTCATGAAAGCTAGCTACAGGAAACCAAGTGATGAGATTGTGTGCAGTTTACTGCAGCAGAGATTGTAGCTCAGTGTAGGAATTTTTAAAAGCTATTAAGGTTTCAGATATTTCTCTAGCAATTTTTCTCCAAAACAATAATAGAACCCAGTAAGAAAGCAGAAGGAGGAAAAATTATCATTCTCAGATCCCATATTAATGTACTGTGTTTTTAAACAAGTAGAAGTAGGCCCATGAAATAAGCATAGTGGGGATGCTTTATGTCTGCTTATTTGCTCTTTCTCCTGTTTTAATCATGTCTCAAGAGACACAGGCAATAAATTCTGTCTGTGATCAGAACATTTTATCACACCATTGAAAGAAAGTTATCTCCCCTGAGACAGTCCTTGCCTTGTGGGTATTTATGAGTATGGTGATAATGTCACTTCCAGCAAAATTACAATTAATTATGTATTATTGTTTGTTATTCTAAAAAGACCAGGGAGACTAAGATACACACTGTTGTATATTTGCAAAGGCAGTTTTCTCTGCCTCCTCAAACACTAACAATTCAGGGGATGTTACAATGTCACAAACCATAAACACAATAAAATTTACAGGTCAGAAAAAATACACTTCATGCTTTGCTACTAACGTAAAATGTGCACCTGAAATTTTCCATTCAGAAAAACATCCTTATTTAGAAAAGTTAGCCCAGCAAGTGCCTTAGTTTTGCAGAACACCATGAGGCTAATGCTCATGCTAACAGAGTTGCCTGAGCTGGAGACAGTGCTCAGCTTCAGTCTAACAGGCCAGGTGCATTTCATATTGACTTACCCTTTCTTTTCACAGATTTACTACAAAGCCATGCAGGAATTGGAAAGCAGTATTTTTGGAAATTCTTCTCCTTTTTTCTTCTTTCATTGTTTTAAAGATTTGATTTAAGACTCATGATAGTCAATGGGAGCATACAGTGGCTAAGTTAACAAGCAAAATGTGTAAATGTTAAATACCTTGGACTCTTACAGAGTTTGGTGATCATGAGTATCTCTGAAAAGTATTAAGATCGATCCAGGCCTGACCTCTGAATAGTGTCAGACCCCCAGTTTGTAAGTATGTATGCAAACACCTGGTTTATGTACAAACACTCCAGCGTACATCGAGTGCACCCCCGGCAGTTTGCACACACACAGGGATAGCTCCTCTAATCCATGAGGTGTAACTTGCCAAGCTGGGGAATGGCCAAGTCGGGAGCCCTGCTCAGAGGCTGGGAGCATTCTCAGCATGCCTCACAAGCCTCTGCACTCCCCAGCACGCTTTCATCGTCCTTCACCTCAGGCTCCAGATGTGGGAGGCAGCAAGGTGATGGGAGTTCAAGCAGTAGCCCATCAAACAAGCTCATCCAGCTTCTTCCAACGAGAAGGCTCTGCCTGGCAGTGAGGGCCCCTTCCCTGTGCAGAACCCTGCAACGGTGCTGGGCCAGGTGCAACTGGCAGCTGACTGCAGCCCTGTCGACAAGACAAGCTGCGTCTGGCACAGGAGACGTGGAAACACGGCGCGATCAAAGCGCGCAAGGTGTGGTAACTGCTCCTGGCTCTCGGCCTCGTCTGCTGCAGCTGCCTGCTGCCACAGGGCAAAATGGGCTGTGCACATCAGAGCTGAGCTTGCTTTGGGGAAAACATGAGTCTTCAGTGCCCCTGCGCTTGGGATCCCATGCACACTGGGGTGAAGGACTGGGAATAGAAACGAGGCAACATAAGGACAAGAGTCGTAGTCTTGGGAGGTGGACGGTGTCGGAGGAAGACCTGAGAAGCTGCAGCTCTGCATCTCATTTTGCATGATTGCGTGAGAAGTGCACTGCAAGGTGGCATGAAACCCACATGGATTTGGATGTCCTGCCCATTCTAGGCATTAGAGATGGGAAATGCTCAAAAGAGTTTTAGAAATCTGGACCAAATACCTGATCGCTACTCAAATGATGCTTTATCATCCTGAGTGGAGCACAAATTACTCCTGCTGTTTCCTTGCTGGAACATACTGCATTACTTTATTTAGCCTCTGGTTTTGGTAAACATAAGCTACTCTTGTGTTAAAAGTAAGGTAAATCTCAGAAAGTTTTATCTTTTCTCAGGTAAGAAAGTTCAATATTTGCTGTCAACAGAAGAAATGGATTTTGCAGTCTTTTGATACTCCAGTTTCTCCAAAACACACAGCTTGCAAAGAACAACAATGGATATACTGGAACTTTAGAAATGTGGAATTAAAGTATTTTTCTAACAAAGATGGCTTGACGTGGAAATTGGTTTTCTCTATTTTTACCTTTTTCTCTCTGTCCAATTGTAGAAACCCTGTTTACACCAGAACAACATACTGTTGCATTCTTAACTGAGTAAACATTTGAAAGATAAATGAGACTTTGTTCAAAGAAATAAAAAAGATAAAAATGAACCATGGTAAAATTATTTAAGCATTCAGAAATTTCCATTTAGAACCACATCAAATGTACACAAGACAACGTGTGTCTTCTCTGGATATAAAAACTCTAAGCAATTTTTAAAAAGCAAGCTAAAAATATTCCCATACAGCTTTTCAAAAGCACTAAAAAAACCCCAGGTCTCACGAACAAAAAACGACTACAACTTCTGCAGGGTTAAAACAAACAGAAGGCTTATGTATTAATATGAAAAGGTGAAGACATTTAAAACTGGTCCTATTCCCAGGGCAATACTTTATCTTCCCGTATTTTTTTCTCTTTTTCTGTCATTCTCTCTCTCTCTTTTTTTTTTCCTTTTTTTTTTTAATTTTTTTTTTTTTTAATTTAGATAAATGTTATTTTGGAACTCTTCTGGCATTTTGCAAGCAATAAAAAAGGCAAACAGTGTTCTTTTCTGTAAATTGCTCTTGTCTAGCCCTCTGTGTTCTGCTTAAATGTAATATATAACTACTTCTATTCCGCTTTTTGAGTTTGATAATTGTTAGTTTTGCCAGCAAATAAAGGCACCAAATTTGCCTAAAGGCAAATGGTTAGTGCTACACGAAAAATGTTTCATTTTCCTTTAATTTTCATATTTGTCCTTTTTCCTTTTACAAAAAATTAAGATCTCAGACTTGATGAAAAGCTATATGGACCTTCCTCTGATTTTGAAAAGATTAGTAATATGTTTTTCTTTAATTAATCACAGAAATCACTTAATATTGAGGCTACTGATCTTTTCTTTAGATTGTATCCTGACCTATTTAACAAATCAATATCTAAGTTATGAACCACTCCCACTGATGATAATCCTTGTACCTTTTAACAACAAAAAGTAGACTGACCTAAAGATAGGCATACTCATTTTTTTTCAAGAAAAATGTTTGAGTGTTCTCTATGATTTGAACTAGGCAGTATTAATGCTTGCTTTCATCGGGCAATGTGGTAATTATGGCTTTCCAAAGGAGTCCTTTTAAGTTCCAGGACAACTTATCTCAGGAGAAAATATTGAGTTCTCTGACATCACAAGTTTCTAAGATAACTCCAAAGAATGTATGTTACTCTCTCTCCACCAAATGGGCTCTTAAGCAACCAGATATTTAGGTTGATCACTTACCCCTTGTACCAGGTTGCTTTTCACTAGCTCTGTGTTTCTGGCGGTAACACAGCCAGCTTCTTGGCATCCCTGCCCTCCTTCCGAGAAAAGTAAACAATTTTTCTTTTCTTTTATATGAAACAAAAATTCATTTAAAAATGTGCATTCAATTGTACTTCTGCATTTTCATCTTTTGACTTCCTGCAAGCACCAGTTACAAGTAAAAGCAGAAACAGAAATTTTGTGCAGTGTTCTCTGGTTTGCAGAGCTGTAGTAAATATGCTGCTGTCACCCAGCTATTTTATTTTTTCCACTTTTTGTATTAGAATGTCAATAAGTGAAAAACAATTTACTTCAGCTCTCCTTGAAATAAATCTTCAAGAAATCCCTCATGAAATTGATTTAATTCTGCCTCCATGAAAATAACTCAAAAAGAAGTTTGCTGCAATAAGGTACTGATTTTCAGCTGGTGTTTCAGGTATGCTTTTGGGTCTGAACTCTGCTCCTGAAGGGTTTTCAAAGCATAGGGTTCATTTGGGCTCAGCTTCAGAAAAGCACTTAAAGGGTGCCGAAGCACATCAGTAAGTGAAAAGCACCTAAACACAGAAGTAAATGTAAAAACATTAAATATATATTTAAAAATAAACGTTATATTTAACTGTAAGGGGTTTACAGGTGGAACTGTAAGGATCTTAAAGGATTCAGTCATTCACTTTCTACCTTGCTTCTGAGTTTGATCAGTTGCTGAATCAAAAACTCCACACTTTGTCAAATCAAATGATTCTGCGGCTACGTCTGTACTTTATCAAAGAAACAAACTAGAAATTTAATATTTAAAGGAATCTCTTAACAACTGTCAATGCTTACTCTGGTAATCTCTTGCAAGAACGAGGAACGTTCTTATTGTACCAATAAATCATCCTATAAAAATAATTTGCCATATTGTTTTGGCATTTTTAAAAAATTTTTAATCCTGGAAAAAAATAATTAAAAAAAACCCCAGACAAAAATAAAGAATAGAAACTTTACCTTCCTACTTTAGCATAGAGATGCAACTATTGAATGTCTGCCCAACCTTAGTATGCAATTACAATAAAATAAAATACACAAGTACTTTGCAGCTAGATGTAATACCTACAAGCAAGGACGCAGTCTGAAAGGATGTAGAACCAGGTGGAAAGAAGGGGAGGAAAAAAGTGGTCTAGATGAGATGAATTTGGTATCTGTCCTCAGCTGGTTGAAAAAAAAAAGGTTAGATTATTTGAACTCCCTTAATTATACTATGTGTACTTACACCTGCAAGCCTCAAAATATCCTATAATCTAAATAAACATACATGTATATGGATATAAAAAATACAATTAAAATATAATTTAAATAATTGTTGTAATTCACAATGCTTTCTAAATTAAAATCTCTGCTCCTGCTCTTCCTTTCAAGTACTCATATTCTGTCAGGATCTAGTTTTGTGAGCAACCCCCCATCATTACAGAATGATTTCTTGATTACTTTAAATGCTTCATTACTTTCTAAGTATTTTAGACCTTATTATCTTTCTACTAATTTAGAAGGTAAGACCTAACTCAAATGACATTGGCATTAAATTCTCATGAGTAGGTATTTCAACTGAGTTTGAATTTTAGCTCCTATAAAAAACTTCTTATATTTAATATCTTTTTTTTGGGGACTTTTTAAAGTCGGTGCCTCTGATAGAATTGTCCTCTAAAATGACAGGGTATGTATAACTTTTTTAGAAAGAGAAATAATTCCAAGAATTTTTCCTTGTCTTGTATCCCCTTTCACCATCCCCTTTACAGCCTAACTCTGTAGTAGCAGAGGTTTAATTGTTAATTCTTCAACATTTATTAATGGTCATGTGATTTCAGCCCAAATGTACAAACACAGGAAAATATGACATTTCCTGCCTAAACCAGTGTATGGGTTTGAACACAAGATTTTATGAGGGCACACTAACCAAGAACCATCATTTAAGATTATTTTTTACATTATTAGCATGGAGGTCAAATTTATTAAATATGTTGTGATTTTAAGAAGGAATTTGAGAAAAGGGAAGGAGATAAAGTTATACATGTATTTATATACTGCATCTCTATGGGGATCAGCATTACAAAGCAAAAACAAAATCTTTGAAAATCTGTGAAAACCTCAAGTCAGTCAAAACAAGTCAGCGTTTACAAGTTGGATGAGAGGAAATAGTGAAGATAACTATGAGAATCACTGAGACAATTTGAATAGTTTTATTCTCAAAGTGATGAAAGAGTGGGAGCCAGTGGAGAGATGCTCACATGCTATAAAATGGTCAAGAAATAAATTATGAAAATAATGCAGTAGCTTCCTGCAAAACCAACAGAACCATCCCATTCGTGGGGGAGCATCAGCACAAGTCTGAGAGTCTATGTTATAATCGCAACCTTTTGAAATTAATCTAACCTTAAGAATTGATTAATGCATCAGACCACAGAGAGTGACAATACTTTGGTGAGTGTATGATATCTAATAAAACAGTATGTGTGATAACAGCACTTCTGTCATCCCTGTATTGAAAGTTAATTTCAGTGCATGCTGTTTCTTTCAGGTATCATTTAGTAAGACATGACCTGCTTGGCACAGTATGGAACTGTTTTATGAGTGTGTTAAGGTGAGTGGGCATTAACCACATTAATGTACAATAATGTCCTGAAAGGGTACCGTACACCTCCCACTTCAGCTGTTTCATCCTTAGCAGAAGTGCGTGATCAGGATTTAACTTTAATGGTGGGTTAATATAGAAAAAATCTTACCTAATGTGTTTCTTACTCCCAGACTTTTTAGCAGCGTTCCTTGTTGGTTGATAAGTGGAGGTTAATTTCCAAATTAGGGAATAAAAATTGTTGAATCCTTTCATAAACAAAAATACTCATTCTACATATAATATTTCTGTTTTCACCCCAAGTTTTATGAATCTGGAAAAAACCCTTGACAAACAGAGAACAAGTCATATGGACCTTTGTACTTGGAAATATCTAACCAACCCTCTTCTGTCATGTAGGATCTGCTGGCAGCATGCTTCTGGAGTTGATCATCTCGTTTATATGAAAGAGGTAGTTCACATTGCTCAGGAGTATTATTTTGAAGTGCTTGGGTACTCAGTCTGATTCTGTCATGCATATTTGCAATATTGGAACACAGACATAAAATGAGTGCAAACTTTCCTAAGATAAAGTTAAAAAATTTTAAGGAGAGAAGGTGACTTTTAACTGGGAAAATGAAGGCCCGAAATGTGTTCTTATCAATTTGGTCCTACAAAATAAATGTCCTAAAATTATGTGCAGAATATGTCCAATGGCTGACGCTGAAGCATGGATCTGAAAACACTTTAGGCCTCCACAACTTCCTTCTCTGAGACTTCATATGTATCTATAGACTTGTGGCATTTAGTCCCATGCTGAATGTGGGTATATGTTTGGGGTTTTTAGTTACATTTCAAGAAGCAGTCAGATCTTGAACATACTTTTTTCATAAATATTTTTCTTTTAAATTTTAATTACGCCAATTAATCAGTGATGCTGCATTCTTGTTGTTTAATAGACTAGCTGTCTGTCCTCTTCCAGAAAGAAAAGATATGCTGCAAATTATCTGTGACTGATGCAGTGTTTCCTAATTTTCATAGAAAATAAATACTATATTAATACAGTAATGTTCTGAATTTATATAATATTTTCTTAGATTATTTTAGTCAGGCTTCTACATGCCATTAGTATTTGCAGTGTCTCATAATATCCTGTGCATGGTATTTAGCTTCAGGATAAATTTTATTCTTTCTCAAGGACTAATGTGTGCAATTTATGATACAATAGACTGAGTTTTTTAAAGTGTTACTGCAGACATATTGAAAGACATATTTTAGTCTCATGAGAAAAATGTGATTTTGCTGCAAGGTTCTTTCTTATTTGTGTTATCCTTTTTCCACCTTACTAATTTTTCGTTTTTTTGGCTTCAAACTTTCTGATATTGAATATTAATCTTTCCTGAAGGGATTGATTACTCCTCAGGGACTGAAGGTACTGTTGCAAAAATCAGAACAGGATCGGGACTGGCTGCTGTTTTCAGAAACCATGACGGATACCTGTTTTCAATGTTCTTTTAAGGTATAATAGGACATTTGAGCTTCTGAATCCCTGCTTATGTGATCATACAGCATGTAAAAGTCAAACTCAGGCATATTAGGAGGCAAAACTGCAAAATGTCTAAGATTAAATCCTAAATTAGAATTTTAAAATAAGTTTGAACAAGCAAAGAAGAACTATATAAAGTAAAAAGAATCAGATATATTTACCAAAGGTTATAAAGAAGTTTTGCATGAGCGATGATTGTGGTCCTACTCATACGCAGGTTGATTTAATATATGCACTATGGGTTGCTCATTTCAACTTCATGAAATCTGAGATTTTTCAGGAATTGTCAGCATTCATGATAGAGATGCATCGTAAAAGAAGGTTTCTAATTTTTTTTCCTGCTAAACCTTCTAATTTTCCATTTTAACCTTCTATATCTTCTTGATTAAGAGATACCTGATTTAAGGGTATCTGATTTTGGTGAAGTACAGTTAATTTTCTCACAGATACTAGAATGGGGCTATGTTTTGGATTTGTGCTGAAGACGGGTTGAAAATATAGAGGTGTTTTGGTTATTGCTGAGAAGAGCTTACACAGAGTCAAGGCCTTTTCTGCTTTTGGTACTGCCGCACTGGAGAGCACACTGGGGATGCATGGGAGACTGGGAAGAGACACAGCCAGGACAGGTGACCCCAGCTGACCAAGGGATATTCCAGACCATATGGCATCATGCTCAGTATGTAGAGCAGGGGATGTTTGGAGTGATGGTTTTGTCCTCCCAAGTCACTGTTAGGTGTGATGGGGCCCTGCTCTCCTGGAGAAGGCTGAACACCTGCCTGGCCATGGGGAGCTGTGAATTCATTCCTTGGTTTGCTTTGCTTGTGTGTGGTTTTTGCTTTCCGTACTAAACTGTCTTTATCTGAACCCATGAGTTTTCTGGCTTTTACCTTTCTGATTCTCTCCCCAGCCCTGCTGGTGAGGACTAAGTGGCTGCATGGGGCTTGGCTGCTGCCTGGGCTGAAACCATCACAACTGGACATTCACTTCAAGAGCATTACTGACGCTGAAAAGCAAACAGGTGCAATTTAGCTTCCAGAGATAAACCACAGAAAATACTGCCTGCCTTGTACTGAAGCAAAGAAAAGGTGTGAGTGTTCACCAGAATGTCAAGAGTTCACTCCAAGTCTAATGTTTAGTACTTCTGTTCTTTCCAAACCAATGGGATAAGAAAGAGGTATCATAATTCACATTCTCTCTTCATGTAGTTTTATTTTCTGTCAAGATATTGTCCCTATTGCTTTTCTGGGATGTTAATCAAATTTTCAAGTCTCAAAGCTTTAGAGTATAAGCACAGACCTCATGATTTTTTCTGGATTTTCCTAGTAAATGACAAATCTGGTAAATATGTTTAAGTGTAGCATATAGTTCAGTGTGCAAGGCTATATAAAGATAAAAAAGGAATTGGAACACTTAACCAAACAATTTATGTTATATGGGCTTTCCAAGCTTTTCAAACGTGTTGACTGTGCTCTATACAGGAGTGCCCCAAATGGCCCAGTAGACCTTTCACTGTAATTAACACAAAGTATGGAAGCATGTCAGACAGGAGTCAAGGGAATTCTCTGAGAAGATAAAGCATCATTCAGGAGACAAATGGGCCTTGGTAACATGAAGACACTAAGGAAGTGACAGTAGGTGTGGTTTGTGAACAAAGAAACAAGAGAGACAAGGACCCTAATGTGGAAAAATAATTAAATTTCTGTTTCTATACTAGTCTACTAAATAAACAAGAAAATAGATATGATCTGCTGGGGGAAAAAAATACCTTGAAATACAGCTAAAAGAAAACCACCTGAATATGATATTATTGTTTGCAGACAATTTTTTAGAAATCTAGAAGTGCACCCTGCAATTAATGGAGACTTGGAAGTATCAAAGCCCATGGAAAAATGAAAACAAACTTGGATAAGTACTTATTTTTCATGATCAGTTAAAGATTGATAATAATAAAAATATTACTATACAGACTGTATAAATGCCAAAGATTATTTTATCACAATTAAATACTCTTGTACACAAAATCCAGGAAGACTCACCAACTTGAAGCTTAAGAGAGTTTCATGTCACAAAAAAATGCCAGAACTCTTAATAATACTAGAACTCTTCATCAGAGCTCTTATTTGCCTTAGTGAAATAAACAAACACACAAACCAAACAAAATCTATCAAAACTCAAAACTAATCCAACCAATAAGAATAACAAAAACTGGAAAAACAAACAAAACCATAAAAACCTACCAACTGACCAAACAAAAACACCCTCCAAAACCCAAATGACTAAGAAGAACTTAAGAAAATGATTAATAAAGACCATAGTGGTATCAGACACCAAATACTCCCATGCAACAGCTTCAAGAACATAAGTGCATAAAAAATGTTGCTGAATGTGTTCAAGTATTTAGATAATATGACCAAGATGCAGTATGTGCAATAAAGTTCTATTTCTAGGTCTGAGATCTTGTGCTAGACTCTTCCACACATTACCATCATCCATCTCTGCAGAGAGAAAAATTAGATGTTGTTTAATCACTGTGTTTTGGGCTGTCATTTCTTAATTTTGATAGCTTCTGAAAGAAATTGGGATAGTGGAAAAAAAGTAAATTCATTTCACTTCCTTTAGTTATAATACTTTGGAAGAGAAAAAGATATTGTATTTTATTAATCCCTCTGGGTTAGAAGACAAGTTGAAAAAGTAACACATTTTATTGGTCCTATGTGAGAATTTAATTCATTAGCCTAAGAGTATGGATCAACAAATCACAATGGCCTCTATTCAAAAGCAAAGTTATAGTTTACTTTTCAGCATGAAAGGTTACTCAAAATATCAGAATAGAGAAAGAATACAATTTAAAGTTATAGTTTTGGATGTCTTCATTCCAGCCTAAGTCTTTTTTGGTCTCCTAAGTCCAAGACCTTAGGTGCTTTGATGCGAGCAATTTCATAATGCAAATTTTTCTGAGTTCCCTTTCTTGTGCTGACCAAGCTTCCCTGACTTGTCCTTTCTTTCCTCAGTGTCCTGCAATCTCTTCATCTTCCCAATATTCTTACTACTAAATATAACCCCTTATCTCTACCTGTGCTTCCTTCAAGAATACAATGAATACATCTATTCATGCTTAAGATTTTTCCCTCAGTATCTGACTCAGTAAGGCACTTCCCCTGTTACTTTCCCTTCTCTATTCTCTTCATGGTAATTGCTATAGCTTTTATTTTTCAGAACTTTTTTCTTTTTGTACATCTCATATTGCTTGTTCTGTCTGTCACTCTAAAGAATGTAAGAATATCTGTATTAGATGATGATAAAGATCCACTTAAATCAGTGCTGAACAAAGGACACTTTAAATATACAGTGTTTGTTCCCATGGTAGTCTCCCAAATTCACTATATCTCACAGCTCGAGATGATGTGTGATTCTCTGTAAACCAGATTCTCCAGTGGTGATTCTCTGTTAACCAGAAGCTGTATCTTTTTGCAGAAAGAGTGCAGCATAAATAAAAAAATGCCCAAAATCAAATTGGTTTTGGCCTTTTTAGCTGGGGGGGGGGAGGGGCCGGGGGAAGAAGATGTTTTGACAATACTATATTTTTCACCCAATTTTGACACTCAGTACTGTAAACATGTAAGTATGCCATGTTAAATTAAAATTGCTCTAACCCATGTATTAATGCTATGATATTATCTTCTCATAACCCAGTTGACATGACATTTATATTTAAAATCAGTTTAAAGTCCTTAGAATGGAGTCAAGAAAATAGAAGGTAGAAAATCTGATAGATTTTATCTACAATTGCTTAGGTATAATTCTTTAAATCTGCTAAGTGGTTTGAAATGCAAGTCTGTGAATATGAACATTGTTTTATTATCTTTACTGTTCAATGAAAATGGTATTTTTCAAAGTTCCATCTCAGAGTTTTGCAGGTCAGATTCACTTATAATTTTGCAAACCTTCTTCCAAATGGTGAGGTCAAATTAAAACACACATACTACAAGCAGAAAAAATCCAAGTAATAAAAATAATTTACAGTCCAGAAGCATGTTCTCTTATCCCATTCAGGAAGTTATGAAGACTTCCTAAATTTCTGGCTGAAACATTTTACATTCAGCTGAATTTTAGTGTTCTTTTGGCAAAAGTCTTCAGACTCATATAATAACCACTAGTAATAAACTTTGTGTACTTAGTAAAGCCAACCAAACAGCAGTGAATGCACCTATTGAACTGCCAAATGTTGCTGGTGATATGATTATTGTTGTGATTGTCCTGATTTCGCCTGGGATAGAGTTGATTTCCTTCCTAGTAGCTGGTATAGTTCTGTGTTTTGGATTTAGTATGAGGTTTTTGTCAGTAATTGCTGATGTTTTATTTGCTGCTGTGTCGTGTTTACCTCAAGAAAAGAATTTGCAGTGTCCCACGCTCTGCCAGCTGGAAATGCACAAGAAGCTGTAGGAAGCATGACCAGGACAGGTGACCAAAGGGGTACTCCAACACCACAGAGCATCATGCCCAGTACATAAATGGGAGCAGGAGAGTTTTTCAGCAAGCAGTGAGCAAATGTATTGTGCATTACTGTTTTTTAACTTCAAATTTATATTTTCATTATAATTTTTGTTATCTTTCTTTTTGATAGTAGTGGTAGTAGTAGTAGTAGTAGTAGTAGTAGTAGTAGTAGTAGTAGTAGTAGTAGTAGTAGTAGTAGTAGTATTTTACTTTATTTCAGTTATTACACTGTTTTATCTCAACACAGGGATTGACCTTTTTCTGATTTTCCTTCCCATCCCACATTTTGGAGAGATGGAGGGTCTGGGGAAGGAGCAGCCATGTGTTACTTATTATATGTGATTAAATTATAACCTGGGTCTGCAATAGCTGAGAGTGCAGTTAGTGTAATTTCTTAAAACTTAAAAAAAAAAAAAAAAAAATCCGACACAATTAATCTCTGCACAAAACAGATCCAGGGCCCTGATTTACTAGTCAAATTTCAAACTGAGGTAACCTTTAGGCATCTGTATTCTGCTTTTCACAAACTTATATTGAAGGCATTCATAGATCTCAAAAAAACCATCAAAGGGGCATAAGCAGATGAATGAGACAAGTTTGATGCCAGTTTCTTTTCAGCCAGTATGATAAATATGAGGATTCTGAGTTCTCTTTTATTTACCTGTTTTGTTACCTGGAGTCATTTTATATTTATATATGGACAGGAGGGCATACACAGAAATGACAGTAGCTGGCATGAATTAATATCCACAGTTCTATACCTGAGGGTAATTTGCTAGTCTACCTATTCCTTAATCATATCAGAAAAATGTCTTTGAGTTCCTGAAGATACAGATACAAAATTATCTTTCAATAATCCTCCCAGTGTTTTTTATTTTAGGATTACATACCAAACTGCTGAAGACACAGAATTTTTAAAAACGGAAAAAGCAATTAGTGCTTTTCATCAAGACCACTCAGATTCAACACTCTGCTCTTTCCTCATCATGATTGTAAGCCCACTTCAGAAAGTAGGCTAGCTGCCACAGACAACACAGGAATGTAACAAGTAGAACTGTGATTGAAAATACAAGATTACCATAATGAACATGTAATTCTTTATGTATTGGCATCTGCTGGTGTAGTTATATGAGCTCATCTCAAACTGATAACTGTACATGGTCCTGAATCTTAGAATATGACTGATGGAAAGGTAATATATACATAGTTATGCCTGTGAGTGCACTGCCAAACACACGTGCAGACTCACAAAAATAACAGTGCAGCGGCATGCTGTTGGGGAGTGAAAGCTGGCTTTGCTTGACAGAATGGTGATGGATACACAGAAGAACTTCTCCTTCATAATCTGGAATAAAATTCAGAGCATCTCAGAGCTAACTCTGCTGATTTGGGGGTTGTTTACTCAAAGTTTAGTTTTCATCCAATTATGGGTTTACTGACAAGTGAGGAGAGCAGGCTCTTGCACAGACCATTGCCCCAGTTGGAGTTTTATGGCATTTCTGGCAAAGCATGTATTCTCAGCATATTTTCACTGTCAACAGAAGTGGGAAAAAAAAAAGTCAAGATTGATTCTCTTTGTTATTAGGTGGTCGTTAGTAGCTTATTTGCAGAAGTTTTCAGCTCCTAAAGCAAGAGCATTTCATACTCCAGTGTAGACAGTTGCTGACTTACAAGGAAGGTTTGTGTCTCTGAAGGCAAAGTGAGCTGCACAGGGGTGTTCTAGACATAAAGAACTGACAGCAGAAACAGTACTCTGTGCCCTCATTAAGAACTGGGCAGCTACCCAATTAAACTGGGGTAAACAAAGCCACTTCAAAGTTCCTTTTTCTCAGAAAGCATGAAAGGACCATGAATTATGTAGATATTAGGATGATAAAATTGAATAATCTGAATCAAATATAGTTGTTTTCCAATTTAAATGTTTGTCTCCCTTCTTTTCACGTAATGTGAAGTGTTTTTCAAGTCTTAGTCAGTACAACCAGTATTTTTTAAATATGTCCTTTAAAAAAAATTGATAAAGTATTAATAGTGAACCTATTTGAATCTTAGGTATTGCTTGTGTACTTTGAGTAGTCATTAGCCTTTAATATAGAAATAAGTTCAAGAGAAAGAGCTGAGAAGGAAGTGCACACTATTTCTACTCTGTCCCAAAACAATTTTATAAATCTTTAGGCTGAAAGGGCAGTATGAACCAACAACAAAAAATAAATGTTATGTCACTCTCCATCTCTTTGTGCACAGTAGCCTATTCTCAGGCTGCTGGTGCCAGCAGTCAGCTTGAGGTTGGAGAGCTGGAAGCGTGTCAGGGACCGTATTCAGTTCAGAGACTATGCCATCACAGCTCGGCCAAGTGCCACCCTCAAGCTGGTGACAAGCATTTCTAAATCCAGACATTGGCTTCAGTTTACCCTTAGCATGTAATGCTATCAACACAAAAGGGAGCCAACATGTATCTCCCTGTTTGTTAGCAAAGAAAAAGGTGAAGAGGCAGAAGTATTAGTTTTGGTACAAATATTCTAAATGGGAGGATTTTTTTCAGGCTTAAAAGCAACATTGAAGTGTGCCTTTTTTGTGTGCCTTTTTTGTGTACCTGCTTTCTTTTTAAAATGGGACTTCTAAAGTATTTGTTTATGTAGTCTTATCTCTTTTCTCTATTACAGCAGTTTCCTGGTGTGTTAAGGAAAAGAATCAATTCAACTTCTAACCAAATCATTACACTTATCTGGGGACATTTTTGCTGCCTAAGGCCAACTGTACTGGCTACCTGCAGTTCAAAAAATCCTGTGCTGATCTTAAACACCAAATTAAACAGCAATACTGCCCTTTAAAGAATATTCACCGTTTCAACAGAATGAATGCACAGATGACTGCATATACTTTTCAATAAAATTATTTTCCTACTGGCAGCAAAAACTCTTTCTTACACTTAAACTTGATTTGTTTTATTGCTTGTTAGCTTAGTTTATAGAAGATTCTACAATTCTACAGCATTTTTATTACCTCATGGGTTTATTGCATTTTTTAATTGTGATATAATGTGCCAAATCCCTTGGCAAGGAGGAACTATATTATAGTTTTATAATGCTTTTTTTTTTTCTTGAGGAGCAGATGCTAGGAGGAAAGAAAGACTATGTCCCAGCGTAAAAACTGTGACCTATTTGGTTCAGCAACACAAGACTGAGGAATCTGATCTCTACAGATTTCTGTCTGAGCATCTTTTTTTTTACTACTGAATTGGGACAGTCTACAGTTAAAATTTCGTTTTTTAAGCAACAATCCTCTAAGTTGTACATGGAAGAGAGTATTTGTTGTGAATTAGAGAACACTCTCACTCAAAGAGCTGTAGGAATAGACAGTCTTTGCAGTATCTTTTGTATGCTCCTCTGGCTTTCCATGCTGCACTTTTAAAGTTAAGAGACACCATACAAAGAGGTTGTGATTAGTCATAATCTACAAGATCTACACAAAATCTTGAATTTATAGAGTAAGACTAGCCTTTTTCTACGAATGTAGAGTTATAGAATCATCAAATAAATAATAGACACATAAACTCATAGAATCATAGCATGTGCTGAGTTGGACAGGAGCCATCAGGATCATCGAGGCCAGCTCCTGGCCCTGAAGAAGACTGTCCCAAGAATCACACCATGTGACAGAGAGTGTTGACCAAATGCTTCTCCTAAACTCTGTTAGGTTTGGTGCTGTAACCACCTGCCTGAGGAGTCCATTCCAATGTCCAACCACCCCAGGTGAAAAATTTTCCAACATAAACCTACCCCAACTCAGCTTCATACCATTTTCTCAAGTCCTGTCACTGGTCACCAGAGTGAAGACATCTGAACCTGGCCCTCTTCTTGCTCTCACGAGGATGTTGAAGCCTGCAATGAGGTCTCCCCTCAGTCTCCTCTTCTCCAGGCTGAACAGACTAAGCGACCTCAGCTGCTCCTCATACGGCTTCCCCTCAAGGGATTCACCATCCTCATGGCCCTTCTTTGGACACTGATAACTTTATATCCTTCTTATGTTGTGGTGCCCAAAACTGCCCCCAGCACTCGAGGTGAGGCTGTCCCAGCTCAGAGCAGAGCAGGACAATCCCCTCCCTTGCCTGGCTGGCCATGCTGTGCCTGATCCCTCAGGACACAGGTGTCCCTCCTGGTTGCCAAGGCACTGCTGACTCATGTTCAACTTGCCACTGACCAGGACCCCCAGGTGCCTTTCCACAGCACTGCTTTCCAGCACTCTCATTCCCCAGCCAACCAGGGTTGGCCCTCCCAGGTACAGAATGTGTCACTTGCCCTTGTTAAATTTCATACAATTGGTGATTGCCCAGATGTTTAATTTGTTGAGGTGTCTTTGAAGGGCCTCTCTGCCCTTGAGAAAGTTGACAGCTCCTCCCAATTCAGTGTTTTCACCAAACTTAGTATTTCTTTGAGTCCTGTGTCCAAGTCATTAATGAAGATGCTGAAGACAACTGGGCCAAGGATGCAGCATTGTGGGACCTCATTAGTGGCTGGACACCCTCATGATGTCCTGTGCCTGACCTGTGAGCCAGTGGTTCACCCACCATGCAGCACAGTTATCTAGCTGTATGCTGGGTATTTTGTTCCAGAAGGGTACTGTGTGCAATCATATCGTAAGCTTTGCTGAAGTCCGAAAAGATTGCATCTACTGTCTTCCCTTGATCAACTGGTGCTTTACCTTGTCATAAAAGGAAATCAGGTTTGATAGCAGAACTTTCCCCTTATGAAGCCATGCTGGCTGTGACTGATCACTGTGCTGTCCTTCAGGTGCTTTCAGTATTTCCCAGAAAAATCTTTTCTGTTATTTAACTGGGCACTTAAGTAAGACTAGCAAGACTCTAGTTTCCATGTTTCTTCTTCTTTCCCTTCTTGAAAACTGGGAAAACCTTCACCAGTTTCCAGTCAACTGGGACCTCTACAGATTTCCAAGATCATTCAAAAATCATTGAGAGGGGCTCTGAAATAACATCAGCCAGCTCCTTGAGGATTCTTGGATGAATCCCATCAGGCCCCATAGTTTGGTTGGGATTAAGCTGTAGCAGTAGATCCCACACAATTTCAGGGTTGTCCACAGCTTGATCATTCCCACAGCCCTGATCCTCCATCCCATGGTACTGAAACCCCCTTGGTCCGTCATCTGTGTTGAAGACAGAGGCAAAGAACATGTTGAACACCTCTGCCTGGTCCCTGTCTCTGTTTGGGAGGTGACCATCCTTATCCTGTAAACAGACCACTGCCTTTTTGACATTCATATATTTGAAAAAACTCTTTTTATCTTCAGTTACAAGGATGCAGAGTCAGAAAAAGTAGGTCAAAAGTCATTGCCATATCTATGGTATTCTACAGTTTAATTTCTGTTGTTAGTTTTGGTTTTTTTCCTTTCTTTTTTTTTTTTTTTTTTTTTTTCCTTAGTGGAAATTTATGTCCTGAATAAATAATGCTGCAATTATTTTGATTGTGTTGTTCTTATTTCTTTTTTTCCAGCTTCCCTTCCCTTCCCTTCCCTTCCCTTCCCTTCCCTTCCCTTCCCTTCCCTTCCCTTCCCTTCCCTTCCCTTCCCTTCCCTTCCCTTCCCTTCCCTTCCCTTCCCTTCCCTTCCCTTCCCTTCCCTTCCCTTCCCTTCCCTTCCCTTCCCTTCCCTTCCCTTCCCTTCCCTTCCCTTCCCTTCCCTTCCCTTCCCTTCCCTTCCCTTCCCTTCCCTTCCCTTCCCTTCCCTTCCCTTCCCTTCCCTTCCCTTCCCTTCCCTTCCCTTCCCTTCCCTTCCCTTCTCTTCCCTTCCCTTCCCTTCCCTTCCCTTCCCTTCCCTTCCCTTCTCTTCCCTTCCCTTCTCTTCTCTTCTCTTCTCTTCTCTTCTCTTCTCTTCTCTTCTCTTCTCTTCTCTTCTCTTCTCTTCTCTTCTCTTCTCTTCTCTTCTCTTCTCTTCTCTTCTCTTCTCTTCTCTTCTCTTCTCTTCTCTTCTCTTCTCTTCTCTTCTCTTCTCTTCTCTTCTCTTCTCTTCTCTTCTCTTCTCTTCTCTTCTCTTCTCTTCTCTTCTCTTCTCTTCTCTTCTCTTCTCTCTTCTCATTTTGATTTTGTTTCACAATACAATTCATCATGTTCTGAAGACAGTAAGGTATCTAGAGGAATAAAATGTCTTTTTCTGTAAAATTTTGCCAGCTTATTGTTGGATTATCCAAGGAATAATATTGTTGTAATTATTAAACAATACATCATATGAAACACTGTAAATAAAAATATGATTTCCACATGAACATTTATGTTTTAGACTAAAAGCTGAAA
Source organism: Catharus ustulatus (assembly GCF_009819885.2). Lineage (NCBI taxonomy): Eukaryota > Metazoa > Chordata > Aves > Passeriformes > Turdidae > Catharus > Catharus ustulatus. The sequence continues at coordinate 43,934,983 of NC_046225.1, forward strand.
TCAAATCTGACATTGCAAGGTTTACTTTCAATGCTTATAGAAGTTCATCTGCAGTCAATCAGTCTGTCAGCTTATCCCACTCCACTGAGCTTCCCAGAGAGACCCTGAGCTCTGAGTAGTATCATCTCCATTAACAAGCACCGTGGCATGTCAGAGATCCTTAAATAAGGATCTTGAAACTTTTATACTTTTTATTGATGCTTGAATGGATCATGCAGGAAAAGACATTTAAATTATATTCTGCTCTTAAAAATATAAACTGCCTGTTGTGTTATGCCATTACTACTGTACCATGATGTTTTGCTTTAAAGAAAAAAAAGTCATGGATAAAAGAAAAACATATAGGGTATGTAAAGAGCAATTAAGACAATTAATAATAGCTACAGTGGCCAAGTAATAAAGGAAATATTTTACAACTGAACTCCTTTTTGATACTACCTGTCATATACACAGGATACTCACAGCACTCACTGCCAGTCATTACTGCATTCTAACTAAAACGAGAAAATGTCATAAAATGCTCAACATGCAGTTTCTATAAAGTTTTACAACTATGTTCTTATAATTGTAGACATGGGTGTCGGAGAGAGCATATTTGTAATTCCTATTACTCATGCTTACCTTATGCCACATGGTGGCTAAGTAACTTGTGCCATTTCCTAATCAGTGGTCAATGGATAACTCATAATTTGCTCAGGATAAATTCTAATTTAGTCTTCATCATCCAGGACAGATTCGGCACAGCTATTTTTAGAAGGAAGAAAAAAATCACTTGATTACTGCTATTTGGAAGTGCAACAGCTGTCAGCAGACAGAAACCTCTATTTTTCATCCAGAAGATGAAAGTAGGTCAAGTAGCCTTTTTTTCATGCAGACAACATTCAGTAGTTCAGTCTGGGGTGAGAGTTTGGCTGACACTTGCCACTCTCAAGGCTTTAAGCAAAAACCAGTTGAGTTTTGTTGACATTGTTTTCCTCCTGCAGTAAAATGTGCAATCTAGTAAAGCTCTCTGCTGACATATCTATCTCTATTATAATGTTCCAAGGGATTTGCATACTGGAGGTATATAAGAGTTTGGTGTTTCATTCCAGGCTGCCTCACAGTTAAACAAAGCACTCAAGTTTTGTCACTGATGTCAGGGTCGATGTACTACCAAGTGCATGCTGATCATTTAAAGGGCTCCATTACATCTGACTCCCTGAATGGCTGCTTTTGGCCAGGCACAGCTTTGGAAGACTCCAACCCTGCATTCAGCATTTAGTAGGGCTATACTCAAAAGGATTTAGCAGAAATGGCTTTTTCGTCTCTGTTTTTTGTCCAACTGCCTAGGAAAAAAAATAAATAAAGGCAGAATCTCATAGTTTGGGGTGGAAAGGAACTTTGTCATTTATCCCAAATCCCCTTCACTGAGTAAGACACCTTACAACAGAAAAAGGTTGTTCAGAGCCCTGTCCAACCTAACCCTGAATGTTTCCAGGGATAGTGCATCTACCATGTCTCTGGGCAGAGGTTTCAGTGTTTTACCACCCTTATTATAAAAGCATTATTTCTTATATGTGATCTGAATCAACCCTCTCTTAGTCTGAAACCATTACCCCTTGTCCTATCACAACAATCCCTGCTAAAACATCTATACTCATCTTTTTTATATGTCCTCTTTGAGTACTGAAGGATAGAAATAACATTCTGTGTTTCCTAGTGTTGGCAAAACCAGAAATGATGCCTTTCTAACTCTTTTGGTTTATTTGGTTGTTGCAAATTTTTTTAAAGTAGCAATTAAAAGGCTGGCAATTTCATTTATTTTTCCGTGCAAAAATGTTGAAGTTGTTAAATTTTACCCCAAATAAATTTATTCCAAAGGGAATCTGTTTTCATTTAAAAAGCTAGATTGTGATGGAAAAGCTATGAAGTTCTGCTCAATTGTCAAGATCTCAATCTCACTTCACAAATGTGAGATCACAATTTTGCAGCATCCAAAGTAAACTCCTAGTTCAAGCTAATGAGTTCCAAAACAAACTAATACTGGTCTTTAATGTTATAACTTCTAATTTTTTTTTTAAGTGAGGTATAATAGGGAATTGATGGGTTACATTGCCTTGCCAATTCTGTATACTGTAATTTATAGTTATTAAAAAAACTCCTATGTGACACTGCGTTATAAACAAACCAGACACCTTCTTTTTGGTTTGTTTGAAAGTTTACTTTGAAAAAGAAGAACTACAGAGCAGTAAAAGATCCCCCCTTATATTTATTTGTATGTAGCAAAATATCCAAAAGAAAAAAAGACCAAAAAAGATTTTTTTTTACTTGCTTATTTAATACATAAAGATTTTTTTTAAAAAAATCTTACATTCATTTGCTGTTGGGACATTTCCAGTCTTCTGTGATGTTGTTGGAAATGGGGAATGTAAAATGGAAGCTTCTGTTCTAGCAACTCTATAACTTGACACAGAAATAAAAGCCTTTTACAGGGAATCCATTTGTATTCACTTTGGATTTCAAAATTATTTCCATCCACTGACAGCTCTGGAATCAGTGTACTTGTAAATGCAAGATGTGCAGATGTCAGGAGAGGCTGCCAAGAGTCTGGAAAAGCAGCAGAAGCTGGTGCTGTCTGGTTTGATCAGGAAGGGGTTGACAGTCAGACAGTGAAAAGATCCATTTTGTGTGACAAGAAATATTTCCATATATAGAGCATCAATATGTGTGATCCTTATTTTTTCTGAAACTTGAACGCAAGTGTGCCCGTGAGGATTTGTCTGCATATTTAGAATGGAAAAAGACACTGCAGTCTGGAAGATCAGCAAAGAGGATGTCAGGGAGCTGAAATAATAAACACATTGATGCTGGAATTTTTGCTTTGTTTCTTCATTCATGTTCCACTTGGTATAAAAATGGTGATTTTTTAACCATGGAAAGTAAGGAACTGTTTGGAAAGTATTTTATATAGTGGGAACACAACATTTCAGCTTGAGGGATACACTTCAGCCATTAGTTTAGTACTTGTTTCAGTTCAAATACAGAAGTACAAGAAGTACTTGCCAATAAATATTTTCATGTACATTTGTTAAAAAGTGAATCTGAAAATATATTATTTAAGATACTTAATAACTAGGGTTTTTTTGTAGTCTAATGGCAGAGAAAACTGATTTGGAAATTTTACAAGAATTTTAAATTTCATTAGTAGTCTACTTTTAAAATTTTGTAATCTGTAGTTTTAAGCATTATTTTATTGTTCCCATGTGCAAATCAAACTGCCTAGAAAACTTGTGAGCTTAAAAAGAGGCCTCTTCATTTTTTTACCCTCAATGGTATTTAAATTACAGAACTCAAAAAGTAATTAGAATATGGTCTACTGGCCTATTACCTAAGTTATCCTTGCACAATGATCCTCATTAGTCAGTAAGGGATGGCAACATAGTCACTGGTGTACAAAATATCTGAGGAGACCTATATATGGTAAAAGTTTGGGTGGTTGGTACCACACTGTTCCTTCCATGAGCTCAGATACGGCATCTGTCCCTAGAAGGATGGAGAGAGGAAACTGAAGGAGGAAGGCCTGGGAAGGCAGGAAGGTGAAGGTGTCTCCTGGTAGCAGGAAAAAGGCTCCTGCTTCACCTGAACATTTGCAGATATTGAATAGGTTCACTGCCCTCAAGTCGAGGAGAAGCTGGCTGTGCTTTCTTGCAGTGGATAGGAACCCTGGACCACAAGGGAGCAACAGGAGAAAGCAGCAGCTGATAGCAATGAATGACTCCCTGCTGGAGAGGCCAGAGGTCCCTGACCTGCACTGGATCTCCTGTCTTCCAGGGGATCAAGCTTGGGTTGTTCTGTAGCAACTGATGAAGCTTAACTGACTCAAAAATTTTCTTTTCAGTAAAAGTCTTATGGTAGTTTCTGTGAGGTTAACTAATAATATAATCTTTTTTTCATGCACTTTGACACAAGCTTCCTTACCTTGTATCCAAGGCTCCTGCAGTTTGTGCTACTGAGTCATAATTACATTTGAACCAGGCTTGACTGTAGTTCAGAACAACCTTAGTTATAAATATAGGTAACTTGAATGGTTGAGCCCTTAGGTAAACTATAAAGACACAAACTGTTCTCACATCTCACAGGTAATTTATGATATTATTGATTACAGGTCCAGACTGTACTACTATCTTTCCTTTTTATAGGTTTTCATATTTTTTTACAATTCTTACTCTTCCTCAATATGCCTAAAAATTGTAATTTCAGCCACCAGAAAAGAAATAGAAATATTGAGACACATATATTTTGTGCACCAACTAGAATGAAAAATTTGTGGTGGGCTGAGAAAGAATTTATGTATTATAGTTTTAGGACTTCCGTGGTTTTAAATCATCAGTGTACTCTCAGAAAATTGCCTATGCACAGCTATAGTATACCATTACACTAACAGGCACACGTTTTTTTTATAATACTTTTGTAAAGATTAACTATGTAATATGTAGGCTTTTAAACCAAAGGAATGTATAGTATGGTCATTTAAATAAGTATTTTCTTTGGTGTTTTGAGGATGTGTGTACTTACCAAGTAAAGGAAATAAACAGTGATCCTAACGTTTTATTTTTTTATGTAAAAGTGATGTTAAATTATACACATAACATTAATAATACAACTTTACAGAAGAATAAACATTTTAGTTTGAGAACACGCCTGCTCCCTTGTTTAATCTAAATGAGGATTAATAAAAAGTTCCAGGTTTTTGCCAGCAGTGATTAGATGGAATGACCACTTACTTGAAACAGATCTTCATTTAGCTCTTGCTTCTATCATCTAAAAAAACCCAAACAACTTACACTGAATATCTAGGTTCATTTCAGTCAAAAGAGTAGAAAATGAATAGTTCATCCTTTCTGAAGACCAACTCATTCTTTTTTTGATAGCAGAAGAGTGAGAAGTGGGAGACAGAGGCATGGGAAAGACTCCACCAACCTGAAGTCTTCTTTCTTACTCTGTAAGGGTGAGACTTCTAAAACTCATATTTGAGACACCAGTTGGTCTAATTGCAGAGCATTAATTTTTCAGTTATTATAAAGAAAGCCAAGAATGCTGAATTTGAACTTTCTGGTGGATTAATTGTAGGTAAGAGTCTAAAAAAATAGACATTCAAACTTTTAAACAACATAAAGGTAAAAGAGTAAAAGCATAGTATGGAAAGTGAACCTTTTGAAATTCTTTATTCCTTTTATACATTCAACAACTCCCTTTCTGCAGTGTGTGAATTGTATAGAATTTTCCTCTATTAAAACTACAGCTTGTTGTCCATTTCCTTTTTTTTACAGGAAAGACATTTCAGTATATTCAAGGCTGTTACAAGTAGATTTTATTATTTTCAATGGAAAAAAAAAAGTTTCCTAAGGCTTTCATGTATGTAGATATAAATATATACAGACATATTTAAATATGCACATGCAAATCAATAACTATGTGTACTATTATATATATATATACGTAATTTTAAAGGTACATGAATGTCATAGGGTGGTTTAATTGTACATTTTTGCTGCTTATAAACTTCAGATTGAGGGATTTTTCTCTTGGGAGCTGAAAAATAGAGATAGATAAAAGGAGTAGCTGTACTGCTGGCAAGCCACTCACATTTATCATCATCCTGGGCTGACATTCTGGAGGAAAGTCTCAATACATATTTAATTAAGCTTCTTGTTCTTCCTCCAATGAGGGCTTAGGATATAGGGAAACATAAGATGAAATGTGTGCTGCAGCTAAATTTAGCATAATGCATCTATGACTCTCAGTTTTGGAAGGACTCCAGACCTAAATAACTGGCAGCTAAAAAAATGGGGGGTGGGGCACAGGGAAGATTATCCTGTTTGCCAAAAGGCACTTTTATTTTAGTGAGATCTGGAGTTATCTTTTATTGCTTTTACTTTGGTAGAATTAGAATCAGAAATGAAGCTTTAATTTATCTTAACATAAAACAAATGAATGAAACTAAATTAGAATAATCATGAGATTATAGTAGCCACCAAAAAAGGAAGGGAGAATTATCACTCTGTGAATGGAAGAGCTCCTTTATGAACATTAGAAGTAGCACGAAGGTCCAAACTGAAACAAAATATATAATAAAAAAGGGAAAATTATGACTGCTTCAGTGTAAATAGAAATATCTTGTGACCTATTCCAAATCATCAGAAAAAAAGTACAGTAATTTCACGATTATAAGCCGCACTGAGTATAAGCCGCACTGCTGGGTGTCAGCAACTTTTCATTCTTTGTCCATACATAAGCCGCACCTGATTATAAGCTGCACATTACAATACAGAGTGTGATAAAAGATATCTATTCTGTCACCATTTGTTGAGGGTGGGGGCAGTGATCCTTATCTCAATGGCAGATATTCTGCTAATGGGCCATCCATTGAAACCAGGCGGGGCATTGTTCTTTATCTTTTCACAGCCCATCCTTCCTCCAGCGAGTCATTTTCTGCTAATGGCCATTGAGTCCCACTGTGTGACTGATAAAATTACTTCATCCCATTGGAAGTTGCTCCAGCCAGAGGGAAGAGCCCAACATTTCTTATCAAAATAAAAAAAGAGGTTTAGGGACACTAAGGGAACCCCTTTCTCCACTGGACTCCAGAGGAAAACTGGATTTCTCCACATCACCACTGGACCTCCAGAGGGAAACTGCACCTTCTACAGGAGCACTGCTCCAACTGAATCACATCTGTCACTGCAGGAGGATGCAGCCACCATTTAATGGGACTGCTACCAACACCCTGCCTGATGGGGTGTCAGGTTGTACTCTGAGTTTTGTCAGGGTTTGTAATTTGTTTCTTTGTAGTACTGTATTTCTATTTTAATTTCCCTAGAAAAGAACTGTTATTTCTAATTCCAATATTTCTGCCTGAAAGTCCCTTGATTTCAAAATTATAATAATGTTAAGGGAGGGGTTTACATTCTCCATTTCAAAGAGAAACTCCTGCCTTTCTCAGCAGACACCTGTCCTCCAAACTAAAACAGTTCTTTGTCCATATATAAGCCGCACCTGATTATAAACCACACTTCCGGGTTCAGACCAAAATTTTAGTCAAAATGGTGCGGCTTATAATCGTGAAATTACTGTAATATAAGGGAACTGTAAATATGGACTATAAAAATAACAAAAATATCATGTTATGCTCAATGTAGAGACTTGTTCCAATATTTTTCCCTTCAACACCTTGAATTCAAGGCTCACAAAAACTTGCAGAAGTAAATAATTTTTAACGTATTTTTTGATACATATTTTCAACACATAATTTCAAAATTATTTTCCAAGAAATAAGAGTTCTGGATGTATTCTGCATTAACCAACATCCTGAATAAAAAGTTAAGCCCATTCTCAACTTGTTAGCACCTGCTCTAGTAAAAATTGTGAAACCTTACTTCCCTTTCCTTGTTGAAGATATATTTCTATTTTCAAATATCCCAGAATGCATGATATAACACAGTTAATGAATATTTTGACAGTTCATGCCCATCTCCCAGATAATAAGAGCAGTCAGTGTTTTCTCTAAAGCATTTAGATGTGTGTATATGGAAGTGGATGCTTATTGTTAAGTCTACATTTAAAAATTTTTTTTCTCATCTTTGAGACCAGCAGAGAGGGCAGAGCACTTTCAACTCATCACAATATCCTGTACCATCCCTTGATTTCTCAAAGAAGCACTAAGTGTTGACTTTCAGATCCTTAGGGATATTTCTTAGATGTTAGTACCACACCAGGGAACAGGGAGAGCTACTAGGATTGACTAAGTTCGTTTTTCAATAGAAAAGTTGTAGTTGTATTGTTAATGAGGCTTTTCTGCATTAATAATCTGGACTATGAAGTTGAAACATGGATGGGACCAAGAACAAATTCTTATCTCTCTGTAAGGTTTGTATTCATTTTTGCTCTTTAGAAAATTTTGAGGTGTAAGAATCTTTTTGCTTATTTTTCTAAGTACTGTATCCCTCCTTCCTTACAATATAATTCAGCAAAAATAAATTTTCCATGGTAAATACTATACTATGAGTGTGTGATTATATACACCTTAGATAACTTTGGTTGAGTATTTCTGAGTGAGTGAAGAATGGAAGCATTCCAAGTTAATTTGTAGCTCATATTGCTTTTTCTTTTTTCTTTTGAATCCTCTGGTACTAAGAAGAATAATGAGTTTGGGCCTCAGATTCAATCTAGCCCAGGAAGTTTTTCAATAAAACCAATTCAACTGCTGTGATTCAGAGAAAACTCCAAGCTTATTCATGGTCTGAGCATGACTACTGGATTGCAGTTACCATGAATTTAGGTGTCATTTAGTCCTTTTCCAGTTGATTTGTGAATTGTGATGGAGCTTAGTCAATTGCTAAATGCCCAGGTGCTCAGATGGAGTGCTTGACTATATACTTGTCTGTAGCTATGGAACTTGTACTCAGGAGCCAGTTCAAGTATTTATGTGTTGATAAAGAATTAATAACTGAGAAGCAGAGCTACTCTTTAATTTATGCACTGTCAGGTTCAGTTTTAGAGAACAGCCTTCCTAACTCACTCAGTGACCAATACAACATACAAAATCATAATTTTAAAACTTAAACCACATAAGTTAACATTAAACAGAATCTTAGTATAAAAATTTGATTTTCACCTGCAAGAAGATAGCATTAGGTAGCATTACAATTTCAAGATGTCTTTTGAGAACTTAAAATTTTATTTGCTGTATGTGCATGTGCACATGTATGTGTGCATACACATATTATTTGGTTTCTTAAAATAACTGCTTTGATAAAACCTTCAGTACATATGGTAAGTAGCTTAATGATGATGTGGCAAAAAGTAATCCTCATGCAGCCTTACAGAGGTTCACAGAAAGCATATAACCTTGCAAAACCAAATCAAGTTTAGTGTTGTAACTTTTTTGGAAATTAATTCTTGTGAGAAAATAATACTTTTTTTGTTAAAGATTTCTTATGTGTCTGCAGGCAGAGACAGAGAGACTGCAGAGCCTACAGTTGGTGGATAGCTTTGCTCTGCATTAGGATTTACTCACTGATGACTGAACTGAACTCAGAACCTGGAAACCATGGGGACAGCACATAAGGCTATGGAATTAAATGTATTCTTCTTACCCACAAAAGCTTATTACATTATAAATTTTTCACAGAATAAAACAAAAAGTGTCCATAATTTTGATAAGTTTCCTTCTGACTCTTGGTCAGGGAAAAATCTCAGTGAAACAGTACATTTGTCTACCAGTTTAAAGGTAGAGTTGGGATTCTAGCATGTAATTGTAGTCTCTGTGGTGGCAATGGAATAATACAGAAGAGACAAGGGCAAGAGGAAAATCATAAATGAGAAGTGGAACATCAAAATAATGGTGAGCCAATATTTTAGTTGTTACTTCACTGTTGTGAGACAACACAAAAAGCATGCTGTCAGCTCCTCAGCTCGTCTAATAATCTGTCTGCTTTACTCCTTCTGAGATGCCCAGTAACATTGTCATAGTAATTGTCAGAGTGCAGCACCATCATCAGTGGAAATCTACTTCTTGATAATTTGTGAAATTGCAAATTCTGAGGTGTATAAGAACTTGTTGATAGGAGAGAAAGCAATGACGCATCAACAAGGAACACTACTAGGGTTTTCATAGCTGTGAAAATGCTTTTTATAACACGTCCTTTTTGTTTATAATTTTTTGTTAGTTTCCTCTCAAATTTGTCTAAAACTGGGACAATATGCTCTAGTTCAAGTAATAAAACTCTAATGGATCATAAGACCCTCATAAAGGATTCTTTTCTTTTGGGATTTTCTTGACCAATGGATTTTGTTTAAGGAATGAGCAGTTTCACATGCCTGACACTTCTGATGTTGTTCATTATATCGTGACATAATGAAAGAACACTCAGTTTAGTCAATGAAATTTCATTTATCATCATCAAAAACATTAATTTCTTACATGGCTGTGGAATTCTTCATATATTAATCTGACTCCAGACAAATTGGAGCTGAGCACACCCAAAGAAGTAAAAAGTGTCCACAGGCAGAAAGCTGCAGTAAATATAAATAACCAGAAACAAATTTAAAGTGGAAGCAGAGATCTCTCAATCCCACTTGTATTTACCAGTTTTTTCACTGATGTCATCTCAACCTCTTGAGTTATAATAATAGCACACTTTACAAAATTGTGAGAACATGAAATTTTATTTTTAAACTTTTAGTGCTTTCTGAACTGACAGTTGGATTTTAATTTTCTACAAGACTCACTCACTTCTGAATTATGTTATTTTTCTCCATAATATGCTCATTTCCTGATACATATTGGCAACAGCTTAAGATCTGATGCTGCATACTCTGGGAAAATCATATATATAATGAAAAATGTTTAGCTATTTTGTTGTAGTCACAAAATTTTATGCCTATATGACTTTTTTTTTTCCCTTTTTGCTATTTCATATTTTTACACAAGCTTGGACAAATTGAGCTAATTAATTTCAAATCAAATCAGAAGATTTACTACTGAAATAGACTTTCTTAAAATACCTAAATTTCTTTTTAGCAGACAATTTTGATGGCATAATATCAAGTGTCAACAGGAAGCATAGTCATGTATTAAATATTTTTATTCAAGACTAATGCATTAAGTTCATCTACACAAAAACGTATGCATTTATCAAGCATTTCTGATCCGTGCACTTACTGAGTATATAATTTTTTTTTAAATTTTGTAAACTAGGAAGAGGGAGGAAATCATATCCTTTACTGTATACCTAATACAGGTATTTGTATGTATCAGAATAATATTTCTATAATAAAGATTTTTTTGAAAGGGGGCTAGGATGAGAAATGAGATGTATTAAAGTAATCTGGAAGGTATACCATTGTATTGATTGATATAAAAAATGTACTATCTTAGTTCATATATGTATATATTTACCTTGGCTTTTGTGTTTTTACCTTCTATATGTGAATGTCTCTGCACAGGCAATGGAAGCAGGTAACTTAGGTGAGACTCATCCTATCTTAAAAAGAATGTCTCAGGTATTTCAGATGAGCTACTTATAGCAAGACCTTGAGAATAAGTGGAGCATAGTTGTCAGGTGAATTTCTGTGGGATAGCAATATGTAGTGTATTTCTAGAATAATCATGCTCAGTTCAGTATGATTGATAAAAGGAGGAGGGACATCCTAGAAGAACAGAGATCTGAACATGCAATCTATGTCTAGGTGTCTCTAAACAAGAAGATGACACTATATTCAGAAATGAAACCATGAAAAGATCTTTTTCCAGAAAGTTGTAATAAACCTTTACTCATCTGTAATAGAGTTTTACTCCTTTCTAGGTTGTAAATATGAAATATTTATGACATTATATACTTACTGGACTAAAAATGTGTTACCTCTGTCTGTAATCATGGCGACTAACAAATAAGGAATCATCTGATCCAAAGAACAGAAGATTTTTGAGGGTAAATTTTATGAGGTTAGGAATAAGTATTAAAAATCCCCACAAAACAACAAAAACAACAAACAAACAAACAAACAAACCAAAATAAAAACAAATCAAAACAAAACACCAAACCAACCAACCAACCAAACAGAAAAAATCCAACGGAGCAGTTTGTACAAAAATTCCCTCAGAACTGCCATACTTTTCTCTGATTTTCTCTGCTTTGTACATAAGTTGGGGAATGGCCAGCATCTTTCTTCTTTTTGTCCTTTTTCATTCTGGAAAACAGCTTGTTTGGAATTAAAGTGACAAGCAAACAAAGTAATCTGTCTGGACTAATAACTAACAATAGTGTTGGTATTCCTCAAGGATGAAATAAGTAGTATTCAGAGTAAAGGTAAGAACGTATATTTTTCTATTCCAAAATAAGGAATTAAATTGGTCAAAGACTTGAAAGTTTTTGTAGACCCACATTTTTCTTTAAATAAAATTCTTCAGTAAGTTTAAGGATTTTAGATCAGTCATAAAGAGCCAATAAGCAAAACATTATCATCAACCAAAAGGTCCTGAGACCACTGGCCAATGTTTTTTTTCCTCATTCCTTCAATAATCAGGCTTCCCATTTGCTGCCATTTGGACGTTTATGTTGATCTCTGTGATTTTATGCACCATTGGCTGAGTTGATACATCTTAATGAAACCCACAAAAACATCATAAATTTTGATCTTTTCCCTGTCAAGGTGTTTATGCATTTGTTTTTGTTTTTTTTTAAATTAGTTGAGTATTTAAATTAGCATTTCTAAATTTCTAGAATTTTAATTTTAAATCTTTGTTGTTACCACTTTCAAACTATGTTGAACCTTTTCCTCTAAATGAAACTGTTGTCTTACTACGAATATAATGAAAATACTTTTCAATTTTGTACACAATTATGTCACTACATTTTCATTTTTTTACAATTGGAGAATATATTATTCATAATTATCCATAATTTGCACAGCAATCCCAGAGTTGGCAATAGGTTTCTTTTCGGAGAACTAGTTCAGAGTTGTCCTATTTTTCTGAAACTCTCCTCCCTAGGGCTCTGATGTCTGTAATTTATGCCCTAGTTTGGTGCCACATTGCTCTGTGACCTTGACCCAGTCTTATTAACAGTTGTGAGAAAGTGTGTAAGAGGAAGAGATATAAAACAAGCAAAAGCACAGAAAAAACTACAATTGCTGAGACAGTGCTAGCAAGACAACAATTCACAAGAAGAAATATTGATATGAAAGTTCACAAAAATCCCAAGGATAAGGTCAAAGAATTAGAAGAAAAGAGGTCAGAGCCCTTGGCAAATTTTCCTGACTCTGCCCAGCTTGCAGGCACTCATCAAGAATAGTGAACCTATCAACGCTTAGCTGAGGAGTTTGCTAGTCCTTGTGGTTTAATGTATCTCTTGGTCAGTAAATAGATTTGCTCTCCCAGTTGTGTATATTCTGTTTACAGAATGTCCTTCAGAATGGCAGAAACTGTCAGAGGGAGGTGATTTGGAAAGGAAGCATTACCATTACCCCATGATTGGAATTTGTCTCTTTCAGGGTTAGACAAGGATTACAGATATCACAGAAAGAGATGTCTGTGTTACACTGAGGTAGAATTTTGATAGCATTATTATCACAAAACCCATGCATGTAGAAACCTGGTCTCTCTTTTCCAAAACTTCCCTCCAAGTCCAAGCTGAGCCATGCTAAGGTATTATGTTTATACACCAAAAAGATTTTACACTTAAGTCTAATTACTGAAGTCTTATTTCCTAATGAATATTAAGTTATTCAAGTCTTCTGACATCCAATACTTGAGATCTAAATTTCAAATTATGTTGAAAATAAGAGAGAAAACCTGGAATCAGAGAGAAACAAACCCAACGCAATAATAGGTTTGTTTTTTTAAAAGTGTCCCTAATTGCAGTTTAGGTCCAGATATGGTTAATAGTGTAGACCCTACCATTTTGATTTTGAGGAAGAAAAGAAAATTTCTTTTTTAAAGCTATTTGCAGCAATAAAATAAAATAAAATAAAATAAAATAAAATAAAATAAAATAAAATAAAATAAAATAAAATAAAATAAAACCCCTGTATCATAATGAAGAAATAGATCACGGAAAGCCAAAGTAAAATTTGTTTAAAGTTTTATTGCTTAATTAAATTATATGAACAACAAACATGAATCTTATTTGCTTTGTACAGCAAATTATAGATTCCCTACTAGAAGTTCCAGAGTGTGCTTAACTTAAAAAAAGAAAACACCCCTGAAAAATTAAATTAAGAAAAATGGAACTAAAAAGGTTTTTATAGGTATATGCTTTTCCAAGAACAGTTTATGAAACTCTGTATGTCATTTATTCTGTCTGAGTACATGCAATGGGTAACTTACAGCTCGTCGAGGTTAGATGATTAGTTAAAAGCCCTAAGTGATTTCTAAATTTTATGTTCACAAATGTATCCTTGTAAAAATGTTACTGTCGTGTCCATTTGTCTCCTCTTGCACCTGCATAAAGTACACGACCATCTTTGAAATAGCTGAAAACTGGTCAAGTCTGTAATTGGTAGGTACAGAAACTCTTTCTTAGCTGAGCTATTATTATTATTATTATTATTATTATTATTATTACTACTACTACTACTACTACTACTACTACTACTACTAATAATAATAATAATAATAATAATAACATAAAGTAATCCAAATATTTTAGATGAAGTGATAGGTAATTATCCTGAATATACAATCGAGCCTTCTAGACCTTCATGATCAGAGGCAATTACACCTAAGTTTACAAAATAACAATGGGTATTAACAGGGGAAAAAAAAGGTAGAAAACTCACAGCTTTCATTGTAACACCACAATTACCAAAATGTATTTTCTTGCCTTTTCTGTTTGATTTTCCTACAAGAAATAATTTCTTTTTTTGAAATGAAAAAAGAAATCTGTTTACTTTTTTGGATATACATATATTTAAAAAACATATTTCACATCCTCATAAGAAATTCAAAATCCTGTGTTCACAAAGTGCCTTGTGATTTCTTCCAGGAACTGCAGCAAGGATATAACTTTTTAAACCAATTATTTTATAAATTATTTGCAGCAGATGCTTTACATTTTTCATCCATTTGATGAGTCTAGCAGCTTACATGCAACCAAGACAGCTCTGTTGTCATTCAAGACTTTTTGCAGGTAAGAGTATAATATTTTCCCTAATTACTACTGATCTATGATAAAACATACTTGCAGTTTTATAGGTTTTGACACAATGAAACATAAAAGGTTCTTAAATGGCTCTGTGCTCCCTTTTCTATAAGGTCAGGTAATTTTCTTAATCACTTTTGTCAGCTGTATTAACCTTCAAAAACTACTTCTGTTTAGTGTAGTTAGGATAGTTAAACTTGCATAGTCCTAATTTATTTTCTGCTTCTAGCAATCAGAATCTTGCTTTATTTTGCTAGGCTGCATCAATTTAATCTGGGTATAATCTTGATCTATTTAATATTACTGGAGTGTTGATGTGACCTCTCAGAATGAAAAGCTTTTTCTTCCAGTACTGAGTGGCAGGTAAAAGTTAAAGCAAAAACAAATGACAAATTAAGGAAAAAAACAGGTTTTGAGGTGTAAGCCCAGGAACTGGAACTAGTATTCAAATACCTTTAGAAAAGTCCTGATATTTTATAAGAGTTTGAGAAGTCATTGGATACTACCTGTATCACCTCAATTACTTTTTCCTGGATACATGAGATATCAATGGATAAAATTAGGCTTTTCAGTCAGTGGAATCATATGACAGAGCTCCCTTCACCTGGCGTGGCACCAACAGAAAGCTGGTTTTATGACTTTTTAGGGTAATAGTGCAAAATGTGTGCAAAAGAGAAGAGCTAGGTGGGAAGGGAGTGAAATTTCAAAAGGAAATTCTGTAAATGAAAGCAGGCTTGTACGTGTCTGCAGTGAAAGTGGGCATATATAAAAGTCTGCTCTTTTTGGCCTCAGGAAACTGTGTGAAGCATGTGCACGCAATCATGACTCCAAAATCAAAGTAGTAAAATGACTAAAGAATAAAATAGATATAAAAGAATTTTTCATTTAAAATGTACACACATTTAAAAGTCACCTACAATGATCCTCTAGTCTAACTACCCGACCTCTTCAGGTCTGACCAAAAGTTTAAACATATTATTCAAGGACATGGTCCAAATGCCTCTTAAACACTGATAGGCTTGGAGTAGAGACTACCTCTCTAAGAAGCCTGTTGTAGTGTTTGCCCACCTCCTCAGTAAAGAAATATTTCCTAATGCCCAGTCTAAACCTACCCATGTGCAATTTTGAGCCATTCCCACACACTTCCTACCACTGTATACCAGCGAAGAAAGACAAGTGTCTCCCTTTGCACATCTCTTCCTCAGGAATCCATAGCGACCAGCGAGATTTTCCTTCAACCTCCTTTCCTCTGAACTACACAAGACCAAAGTGCCCAGCCCTTCCTCACAGCACAGCCTCTCCAGCCCTTTCACCAACTTTGTTGCTCTCCTCTGGATGAATTCAAGACCCATCACACCCTTCTTAAATTCTGGGGCTGAGAAGTTCACACAGTGCTCAGGGTGAAGTTGTATTAACACTAAATACAGGAGAATAATCATCTCTTTGACCAATTGGTTATACTGAGTTCTTTGCACCCCAAGCTCCAGTTTGCCCTCTTGGCTTCAAGGCCAACTGATGACTCACACCAAGCCTGCTGTCAATCAGCACCTCCAGGTCTCTTTCTGCCAGACTGCTCTCTCAATTTATAATGCGTACAGGGCATTAAATTATCCTACATGCATATCCCACCATTTTGACTTGTTAATTTTCATCCCACTAATCATTGCCAAAAACTCCAATCTACCTACATCAAACTACAAGGCCCCCATCCCTCAATACAGTCAATAGCACTTCCCAGTTTGGTATCATCACCAAACTCACTAAAGGTTCTTTCAACTCTTGCATTCAGATGATTGACAAAAGTATTGAGTAGGATTGGTCCTGGAACTGAATTAACTGAAAGAATACTGAAGAACACTAACTAGATGTACTCCCACATGCCACAACACTTTGATCTCTGCCCTTCAGCCAATTCATCACCCAGTGCACCCAGCATCCCTGCTCTCAGCTTTTCCTAGTAGGAGAAATACTCTAGACCCATAAAATTGTCGTGGTCTCTTCTGGACTCTCTTCAGTATGCCAATATTGTAGTGGAGCCTGGAACTGGACACAGTAGCCCAACATGCAGCACAAGGATACTCTTTGCCACAAGGGCACTTAGCTGGCTCATGCTTGACTTGCAGCCATGGGAGCCAGGACTTCCAGGTCCTTTTTCACCAAGCTCCTTGGTAAACAGGGGATGGGCAGACCCTGTGTATACTGGCGTAGTGGATTGCTCCTCTCCAGGTGCAGGACTCTACATCTGTCTTCTGTTGAACTTCATGAGGTTCCTGTCAGCCCATTTCTCCATCTTTTTGAGGTTCTGGATAGCAGCATCATCCTCTGGGATATGATGCTTCCCAGATTTGTGTCATCTGTGAACTTGAGACTATGTTCTGCTCCATCATCCAGCTCATTAATGAAGATGTTGAACAGGATTGAACTCTGGGCAACCAGGATCCCTGAGTGCGCTGCTAGACAGTTACTGGCCTCCAATCAGACTTCATGCTTCTAATTCTGTAGTTGAAAAAAAGAATGTCTGTCTTCTTTCTGTTAAAAAAAAAAACAAAAACAAAAAAACAAACAAAAAAACCCAAAAAAAACCCTGAATTATTTATTTTGTAAAGCACCAGGCTATTAGGAAAATTTGAAAGATCCCAAATGCCAAGATGGGTTAGAAAAATAGTATTGTATTAACAATAAGCAAAAGAAAGCACAGACTCTTTCAGAAAAATGAAAGTAATTCCAGCAGACAAATAAGAAAATACTTCAAATAAAAGTAATGAAAACTCTTCTCAGAAAAATAATTCACATGGAAGAATGAACTCCTCTTTTACAACAGTATATAGAAATGTAAAAGAAACAATGGATGAAGCAAACATGTTCATGGATATAGAATTGGACAGTTTATTCTTGTCTTCCCCATAGCCATATAAAGTGTAGTTTGAAGAACCGTCACTCTCAGTGTTATATGTCAAACCAGATTTTGTCACAGGTCCAAAAAATGTGTATGACTGAGAAAAAAGGCTGGCAGGATCTATGAGCAGAAAAGGACAATGTTACTATTGAATGAGCTGAAGATCAGGACATAGGATACTCTTCAGCAGATTATTTTTTAAAAAATTGAGAGGCGTTTAAAACTGTTCAGACTGTAAGGGAAATTGCCTTTAAAAACTTTTAATGAGCACCTAATACAACTGGGGAGGGAGGATGTGATGGGAGAAGGGGAAGGTGTATGTATATGTAAACAGCACATGAGATTCACTGGTATCACATTTGTGTACATAACAGGGCATTATTTATGGGAACCTAAACTATCATTTCTTATAATGACAGGACCATTTTAATCTATGTTCTCATAGTGAAATTTCTTGTTAAGTGTCTAGTAATTGTCCTTTTTTATTCTAGTTCTTAGATCATCTAGGGGTTTGGGGTTTTTACATTTTTTGATCATTCAGTATTTTATAACATTATGTAAAAAATCATGGATGCTATGCAAAACTAATCTTAAAAATTGGTTTGAAGGAACTTCTGTAGAAACTTTCCTATGAGCTAATAACAGTCACTCCACAGCTATCAAACAAACTGTCCTGTTAGATTTTAAGGCATTTAATTTCTTGCCATTTAAATGAAACCATATTTCCTTCAGTATAATTAATAACTTACTATGGGTAGTAAATATCAGATAGAAACCTAAACAAATAATTTTTTCCCTTGAAGTACTATACCTTTAAAACTTTTTCCTCTTAGGACCACCCATGTTTCTTACATTTGCTCTGTACAGCCATTATCGATTAATGAAATTTGATAAATCCAGTGTCAGGTTAGATTTTATAGCTAAGTAAGTTTGAATGATTCTGGTACCTCAAAAGGTGTGAAAGAAACAGATTTTCCAGCAGCTATTTAAGACCAGTGATTGAGCAGTTACATCTTCAACAGGTTGGACTGTCAGGAGCAGTCAGTAGGACCTGGCTGTCAGCAAAAAGTCCCAGGACAGAAAACATGTTAAGTACAGTAATTTCACAACTATAAGGCGCACCCTTTTGACTAAAATTTTGGTCCGAACCCGGAAGTGCGCTTTATACCCCAGAACACAACCCAGAAGTGTGAGCCACGAGCTGAGCTGCGAGCCGCGGTTGTGCCACAGGAGTGCCAAGCTGCGAGGGGGGGGTGGCCCCGTGGGAGCTCCAAGCTGTGAGTCGTGGTCGCGCCAGCTGGTGCCGGGGGGGGGCAGGAGTGCAGGGGCCCGCAGAATGGGAGGGTGCCTGGGACTGCGTTTAAAGGCTACGCCAATCTGTGAAAAATGTTTGCAAATTGAGCACCTGCAGTAAACCTCGCGATCACGTGAGTCCATTACTAATTTGTTACTTTGTTGCAAAATGGATCCTCACTGGGGAAAAAAAAAAAGTGTGCCTTATACTCCGGTGCTCGTATATATGGGCAAAGTTCGGAATTTGCCGACACCCGGAAGTGGGCCTTATACTCCAGTGCACTTTATACTTGTGAAATTACAGTAATTATCAATGTTCAATATGCTTGAGTTAATGAGTGAGTTAGGGATCTTCTGTAATCTTCATCAAAGCAGAAAATATTTCACAACTTCTTGAAGTGATGGACATTTTAAAGAATATGATACATTTAATATATATATAATGCAATAACATCTGTATTATGTATTTTGGCAACCAAAGATTCCTCAATATTTTTAATGTCTTTACAAAAATGTTAAAGTAGAAATGTATTGTAAGTGATATCTGAGGTTGACTTGCTAACTTACTTGCTTACTTTTCATGTTGGAATAGACAAACAAGAAAATGACAAAAAATTTACCATCTAAAAGTACATTTATTTTCCTTTAATGCTCATAAAATCATTATCATCTGGAAATAGTCAACCAGCATTACAGACAGATTTTTTTCTTTCTACCCTTATTTCCAGTGCTGTATTTGTATTAGTTTTTTGAAGGATGGAAGGAGAAGCATGTGAAGGAACAACAGTTCTCCAAAACCAATACTTTTCATATAAATATATAGGGTTTTGAGGAAGCCTTTGCTGAAGATATGTCTCAACTTCTTTCTGAAAAAGCAATGGACACACCAGTAAAGCCAATAAAGGGTAGCTCAAATATGCTGTTACTTTCCACATCAGCAACACTGGTCTGTGTATCTTTTCTGACTAGGGCCTTTGTCTCAGCAACTGGAAATTCACAGTAACACAATTTTAGCAGTTTGTGGTGCAGACAGAAGGGTGTATCTCAAAGAACATAAAACTTTATAAAAGTTTTGTAAAACTTTTGGCAGAACTTTGTAAAGCTACAGTTACTGAATGGTGCCCTGTCGTTCTTGTGAACATAGCATCAGGTGAACTATCTGTTCTTGACATGTGTCAACTTGCATTATGTGAAACAGGTGTATGTACAGATGTAAATTTTTGAAATGAAAAAATTTACTATTTTGCTTCATTTGGGCTGCTGGTTCACAAGCACTTGGCAGAAATACTTTATGTTGCCAATAGCTCAGTGTCATAATTTCGGAATGATACTCTCCAGTTTAGTGCCCCCACCAAGACTCTCAAAAACTCCCCTCAAAAATAAAAACAATCAAACATTACTTCACCCGTTGATTTCAGATTGTGCTAAAAAATGATTTAAATTTAAATGAAATTTTCTGGCTTCTAAGTCTAAGGGACAGCATTTATCACTTTAGCTGAGAACAGAGAAAGGATCTTCAGCTGGTGGTGAGTTTCAGGGGGAAAATGTGTGTGTAGTCACAGGAATTTTGAGCTAAAATAGTGTTTCATATCTCACGAGGAGTATGCACAGGCACTGCCTGCGGGCACCATTCCTGCTCAGGGTGGTTCCACTATTCAAATTGCACAGACCAGGTAAGTACCAGTGAGTGTTCAGGCAAATATGCTTAAAAGATTCTTTTCCCCAAAATAGACTTGGAATAATCATAGAAAAAAAGCAAATGCATTTTCGGTGCTTCTTAGTCTTTTTGCAAACAGTCCATATTTAAAATAATTTGAGTATAAACCTGTTTACAATGAACAGAGTACAGTTAAGACTTAGTGGATACATGATTTAAATAAGTTTGTAAGATTTACTTCTGTTTTATAAAGTTCAGTTACAATGACAGTAAGCTCTGGGAACACGGCAAACTCAGGTTGGCAATTTCCAGCTCCTGCAATCATCTGCCTCAAAAAGCTATACAGGAGAAAATTACAGTAATTTCACGATTATAAGCCGCACTGACTATAAGCCTCATCTCTGGGTGTCGGCAACTTTTTGTTCTTTGTCCATATATAAACCACACCTGATTATAAGCCACACGTTACAATAGAGAGTGTGATAAAAGGTATCTATTCTATCACCATCTGTTGAGGGTGGGGGCAGTGATCCTTATCACCATGGGAGATATTTTCTGCTAATGGGTCATGCATTGAAACCAGGCAGGGCATTGTTCTTCATCTTTTCACATCCCATCCTTCCTCCAGCGAGTCATTTTCTGCTAATGGCCCATTGAGTCCCACTGTATGACTGATAAAATTACTTCATCCCATTGGAAGTTGCTCCAGCCAGGGGAAAGAGCCCAACATTTCTCACCAAGATAAAACAGAGGTTTTGGGACACTAAGAGAGCCCCTTCCTCCACTGGACTCCAGAGGGAAATGGGACTCCTCCACATCACCACTAGACCTCCGGAGGGAAACTGCACCTTCTACAGGAGCACTGCTCCAACTGAATCACATCTGTCACTGCAAGAGGACTGCAACCACCATTTAATGGGACTGCTACCAACACCCTGCCTGACAGGGTGTCAGGTTGAACTCTGACTTTGTCAGGGTTTGGAGTTTGTTTCTTTATAGTACTGTATTTCTATTTTAATTTCCCTAGAAAAGAACTGTTATTCCTAATTCCCATATTTTTGCCTGAAAGCCCCTTGATTTCCAAATTATAATAATTTGGAGGGAGGGGGTTTACATTCTCCATTTCAAAGAGATGCTCCTGCTTTTCTTAGCAGACACCTGTCCTTCAAAGCAAAACAGTAACTTTTCATTCTTTGTCCATATATAAGCTGCACCTGATTATAAGCCGCACTTCAGGTTCAGACCAAAATTTTAGTCAAAATGGTGCGGCTTATAATCATGAAATTACTGTAATTTAATAAAGTATCGTTATTAAATCACAAACTTGTCCAATGCTTTATAAACACAGAGAAAATAGAAAAATAATTTTTCATATGAACAGTAAAATAATTATGTTTCCGAGTGAAATGTTAGCAGAGTACTATAAATTGTACAATGTCCAGTTAGATCCTGATCCCTAACACCATGTCTTTCACACTGTGTTCACAGGTAGAGCAAACAGGAATTTTGTTAACAATGTCACATTATTTTTAAGGTTTTCATAGCAAGCTGAAACTAGCAAACAACCAGCAAATTGATCCCCACATTTAAGCAATCTTACTTTTGTTTTGAACAAGAAGTATTTCAGTATAGCTCATCCACAGACTTTGATTATTTAAACTCTTTAACATTTTCAGAATTGTTCTTTAAATTGCAGTTGTTTCGATCCAGAATGTATTGTAATGTCTTGGATATTACAGTATGAACTGTACTAATTTTTCAGCATATGTAACTTCAGCATCAGTCACCAGCATGTTTAGAAACGTATGTGCACATTAACATCACTCTGGACACATCATAACTGATCTTCGAGCACTCATTTCTCAGGTCCAGGAGACAGAAGATCTTTAGTACTGTAATAACTCTGGATTGTTTTGATGAAAGTGGCACCTGCACAATCCTTCTGGTACTACTGTTGATTATTAGAACTTTTTATCAGTTTCTCCTGGACTCAAGTGTTCACCCTTTGCTTCTGTAAAACACAGTACCTCAGACACCATGAGAAAACCTAGGTAACTCACTGACTTTGTTCTTGCAATTTGAAATAATCTTTCAGTAGAATTCATTGCAATTATTAATGTTTTATTAATGTTGTATAATTTCTATTAAATCATGTAATTTGTAACTATGCCAAAATTGTGGAGTATTCAAAATGATACATAAAACCATCATTTTTTTTATTAGAAAAGTGTAAGGTGTTTTGAAAAGAAACACTGGATAAAAGACCAAGAGTGGTTTGATGGTTAAAAATCAAAAATTTTTTCTTCAAATCACTTTCAAATAAATACAGTTGAAAACTATACCAATTTGACTTTTAAAATTTAAAATTTCTGACAGATATGCACAATCCTAAACTAAAAGCAATAAAATAATTATAATAAACAACACTTTATAGATATGTAATTTATAATTATAAATAGTTATAATAATTTGCTCACCTAATTTACTCACAAACAGAATAAAAACCCTGAATACTTACAATGTTATAAAAAAATTTTGAAAATATCTTCAATTACAAAATGTGTTACTTGTTACAATTAGAACAATGCCAATCTAAGAAAGTTTTGTAATTTCCTCCTTGATTAAAGGACATCTAAGCACCATATCTTATTTGCAATAATTTCTACTGATATGACTTTGTAGATCTTTCTAGATTTAACACTTTATGACTGAGAAAAAGATCTGTAGAAGTGCCTACTTTTTTTATTGTTCTAGGAAATAATTGCTTAATTTCAGGACACAATGCTTAAGTAATTGTGTGGGTTTTTTTGCTGTTTGTAAAAATCTTCAAAAATCTGATGAAGCAAGTAAAAAGAGATAAAAATCAGGGTTATGGTGTGTTACTTCAAATTTTGGATTTATTATGACAAGCAAAAGACCTGTGTGAATTCCTGTACTCCAAAATAGTAATAAGAACTACTAAAATACTGTTACAGTAATTTCTTTCTGCTATCATTCTATGTATATTAGAAGCAGAGAAAAGCAATTATATAAGAGGAATGATGAAGCAATTATTTTCTTCTCAGTTGAAAAACAGATTTATAATAAATGATTTAATGGTTCACTACATAATTTAGATCTTACATTCTTTGTTTCCAATTAAAAGTGTATGCAGGGATAGGACAACTCATGCAAAAATATTTTAAAAATATACAACCGTCTTCTTTGAGGGAAAAAGGTTGACATTATCATTTAATATGTATTCAAAGGAATTACTTTCTTCTTTGAAAAAATACAGCACTTACCACTTACAGAAAAAGCAAGGATTTGGGTCTATTTTATAATCTACCAATTATTTTAATTTACATGCCTGTATACTGCCTTTGTATGTACAGCTGGAGCATTAAATTTTACTTGGATCAAAATAGAAAAATGTTCTTTGTGGATTGAGCAAAAGAGTAGGTTACTGACATTATAAAACAGTTGAAGACCTAGAGACAACACTTGGATATTTCACTTGGGACCCTGCCAAAGCTTGCCTTATTTTCCCATGCCAGACCTACATGTAGAAAAAAAAAATTAAATATGTATATATAGATGTATATGCGTTTGTTCGCTTGCTTTTAATTCCAGTTTCTGCTGTGTGCAAAAGAAATCTATTCCTTGTTACTCTCTAAGGCAGCATCCCACAAAGAGCAAGACATATTTCTGTCAGATTTATTGTGGTTGATACTTCACTAGGAATGAAAGTGGAACATCTAAATTAATAATTCTTCCCTACTGCTGCTACTTGTTACTTTTATGAAGGAAATTGATAACATGAATGCTACATGCATTTTGCCCATTTTTAATGTCCCCAGTAGTTTAATAGTGATAGTAATTCTAGTGAGATAAAGAGCATGACTACTAATATGAGAACATTTCACAAGAATACAGTAATTTCACGAATACAAGCCGCACCAATTTGACCAAAATTTTGGTGGAAACCCGGAAGTGCGGCTAATATTCCGGGGCGGCTAATCTATTAACAAAATTCTAAAAGCTGCCAACACGGAAGTGAGAGCCCGCGGCAGCCCCAAGCCAAGCTGGAGCCCGGCCGGCCCCGGCAGAGGTGGGAAAGCCTGGTAGAGGCGGGGCCAGCAGTGTGGGGGCGGGCGGCAGAGCCTGAGCCAGCCTGGCGGGGGAGCCCGGGAGAACTGGGGCTAGCAGTGCAGGGGAGCATGGCAGAAGCAGGAAGGCCGGCGGGTGGGGCTGCCTGGCAGCGGGGCGGGCGGCGAGCCCGGCGGCGGCAGCCCTGCCAGCCAGGCGAGCGAACGCGGCAGCGGGGCGGTGCTGACGGGAGAGGGGGGCCAGCGAGCCCGGCGGCGGCGGCGGCAGCACCACCCGGCCAGCCCCGCCGAGCCGTGGCGCTGAGCTGGGCCACCCGGCCCCGTCGGCAACCATGAGCGGGCCGAGCCTTCCTGGCCCCGCCCCGAGCCAGTAAAGCCCGCTATGCCGCGATCCTGTTACTAATTGGCCAATTTGTGAAAGCTGCGCACGGATTCTCGCGACGAACGAAATTGCGGCTAATATTCGGGGTGCGGCTTATCTATTGACAAAGACAGCAACATTGTCGAGGCACTGGGGGTGCGGCTTATAATCCGTGCGGCTTGTATTCGTGAAACTACTGTACCTCTGATTTCCATAACTCTAGAAGTCTAGGAGGATGATCTTCCTAGCTGAAAGGTGTTCTTGGAAATAAGCCATCAGCTTTATTTATGAAAAACAGGCAAAACAGCAGCTTTGAGAAAGAAGAACATTATTTCACCTCTGAAAAAACCAAATATTACTGAATGGATACCTTCTTGAAGTGACTTTTATTCTGTTTTTCACAGAACAATCCTCAAAAATAAATTGTAATAAATAATAATCATGTATTTGCAAGTTTATATTTTTATTTTAGCATCTGCTGGTTTTATTTTTGGTTATTCTTTATTGTCCTCATATGCTAATAAAAGTATACCTTTGGAAAGTTTGTCTCAGGATTGGTTTATAATGATAAATGTTTTAGGCAGTACTTGCTTTTGTTCATTGTTTCCTGCCAGGCACCTGAGTACTGAAAATAGCAAGTCACCTCTAAAGATGTGCCAAGTGACTGTAGTTTTTTTGAGAGCCCTGTGACATTTTCTGGTCTGTGAACACCACAAATTTCAGCTCCCATGGATGTTTTCAAAAAGGGATCAGCCCAGTAATGACACAAAATTATACTCAGAATCGTCATAATTCAGCAGGAGGGTTAATACATGCACAGCACACATTTTTATTAATAAACTATTGCAGAAATGTCAGAAATCAATGTAATCTTCTGAGGAAGAATGTTATTTTGATGCACTGCAAATTCTCGGACACAGTTTGCATTCTTCTGAGACAGAAAGGCACTTGAAAAATGGCTTCTTACAGAGTTTTAAGTCATGCACTCTACAGACTTGGGGTATCTACTTTCAACATTTTAGGCTTGAGGTATCATTTACGTGCATTTTACTTTAGCAAAATATTCTGCAAAACCCACATTTGCTTGATATTTGAATAACAAAAAAAGAATGAAGATAAAATTGACATTTAGAAGAAGTGCTGAAATTAAAAAAATTGGATTATAACACCTTAGGAAACGAGAAGCAAAGTGTTTCGGTAATTGTTTTGCTTTTTTTAGTGCTGGATTATAGTTTTTTCCCCTGTTTTTTACTTATTTGCTCCTTAACTTGAGGAGATTAGAACACAGTAAGCAGAAATAATTTAGATCTTATCTAAGAGGGGGATTTTTTTTTCCCCACAGCAATCATTTCTCAGACTTACTGGTACTTCCATGTTCCAATTTAAGCAACTACTTATTTCATTGCTAGTGCATTTGCAGGAAAACACTTTTTAAAGCCAGAGAATGTAGTAGGAGTTTATGTCTTTCCCATGGTTCATATTTGCTATGTAGATTTAAGTATCACTTAAAAATATATACATATTTTAAACAAGAAGTTATTTATACTGCACAATGACTTAAAACATGGATTTAACATTATGGAGTTCGTATTTGAAAGTCTACAAAAAGGCAAACATACTTTTAAATCTGTAAGATTATATTACCTCTTTTAAGAGTAAAAAAATCATTATTGCATATCAAGCACTGGCACAATATTTTTGTTACATCTCACTTACTAAATTCTCAGTGAGTGTTTTAGGATTACAGCAAAATTACAGAAAATTTCTAAATATGGAGAATTTAACTGATGTTGATTTAAACTGATGAGAGACTTGGGTCTCTCTCTCACATATGTCAAAAGAACCTTTGGACCCTCCCAAGTCTGATGCTCTTATGGCACTTCCACAGAGCAGAGTAACCTCTTCAACCTGCAGACACTTGGTTAACACAAGGGATAAAGGAGGGTTCCAGATTTCCTCTTCTCTTTTTGAGTTATCTGTGCAAATGAGCCCAAGGAATGAGCTCCCAGGCTGCATCCTGTAAGTGGGACAATTGCACTTGGGCCTGACTGTAGGCACTCCATTTTCTTTAACTATTAATTTAATAATAGTTACATTATTAAATATTATTAGTTAATAGTTAATACTCTTTCTCTGTGCAAATAAGAATTTAAAATGCCTAGTTCTAGATCTGCAAATTACTCTTTTGCTTTGGAATTTCTGTAGAGTTTTTTTGTTCATCAAACACTGGACACCAGAGGAAGAGCAACTATTTTGTCATCTGCAAAAAATGGGAGTTACTCATCACAGGAAGAGCCCCAAGGGTGTAATGGAAGGCATACAATCTCTTACACTCCTGCATGAGGTCATTTGATAGTTCATTACTGACAAATCGTATGTAGACTGGATGCAAAAAAATGTCCTTTAGAGTAATGTTTTTCCAAGCTTTCTAAATAAATGTCTTACCTTTAGCTTTGCTGCTCTTGCAATGGACTTCAGAAAACCTGAACTGATCCTTAAGTGGATTACTCTGTAAAGGGTTTTCATTTCACTTAGAAACCAAAATTTCCACTATTGAGTTAAAAAGCAAAATCAAGCAAATAAACAAAGCACAGAAGTACTTAATTTGTTCAGAAAAAAGAAAAGTAGAAGTTGATTTTGTGGGTTTGTTTGGGGTTTTTTTTGTTTTGTTTTTTTTTGTTTGTTTTTTATGAGCCATATGCCATAAAAAGGAACACTTCTGTGCTATGAGATGAAATATTTACAGTATATTCAGGATGAGATATTAGTGAAATCTTTATTTCTTCAGTAGAATTTGACTTGGGTTTTGAGGAGCTCAGTTCATGATGAATTGTATCTTGGCAAAATAAAAGTTCATTCTGTCCATATTTATCTCCTTTGCAAATTGGTGTCTGAAATAAATACATATTTGCTCCTTGTTGTAATAAATAACTTATGGTACACATGGTTGAATTGTAGTCCCTAGCCATGTGTATAAGAATCCTTCAGATATGTTTTGGATTATTTATTGGATTATTTAAAGAAACGTTGTGCATTGTGTATCTTTGTGGTGCTTTATTTGATTCTAGTATTTAAAATAAGAGGTTGCATACTGGAGTCACTATTCAGGCAACCTTTCTTAATATTTTGTCCACAGAAGGATTATAAGACTACTTCTATGAAGAAGTTTAGTTCTTTTGATTAGTTATCTCAATGGACATTAACTACCAGAGTGGCTGAGCTGCATATCTATTTGTATAACAACTTAAAACACTGTACATACTTCTCTGTTCAATCAAGGATTTTTGTGGTTTCTTCTTCATTGCATGTTTATTTAACTTATAAAGAGCTAGTTTTGTACCTCTTAAAGAAATCAAACTGTTCTGCGGAAGAGCTGAATTCACCTGGCCAAACAAGTGACCCTACAGCACATTCTTGGAAAAAGAAATGCTTTAAGAAGGAAAATTAAGAAACCCATATGCTATGTACTGAGTTCAGCAGACAAAGCTGAAAGAACTCAGTTTCATTTAAAGGGATGAAGTAGATTATGGTTATATCCTTTCCTTAACCTCTGAAACAAAGGGACTGGGAGAAAGTTCCTCTTTAAACAGCAGGATTTAGTGGCTCCTTTCAGAACTGTAACATCAATCCTTCTATTTCTGCAAAAAGAATGAATTCCTATTGCTTTCTGAACTGTATCAACAAACTCATCATTTTCTTAGTAAATACACTGAGTTCAAAGTTTTAGTTTCGTTTCTTGAGACCATTGCTGCACTCATGAGAAACATTTGTCCTACCTACTCTGCAGCATGAAACCCACTCAAAAGCCACCCCTGCAGCATGTATTGCTTTTCAATCACGGTGCAACCCTCGTACTGTGGGAACTGTGTCCCAAAAACTTCTTAGAGTTTTTTATGTGTTCTCTGTCTCCCATCTACCAGGGATAGCAGGGAGGAAGACAAGGGAGGACCTGTGACCCTGGGCAATGCGACCAGAGAGCTGCCTGTGCTTGAGGCATGCAAACCTGGGGATGTTCTCAAACATGCAACATGCTTGGGACCTTGGTGCCTGCACAGTCAATTTAGCAAACTCACTACTCTCTAGGGATGGTGCAAAAGTAGGCACTGCAGTAGAGAGATGGCATTTACAGACTTGAGGTCAAGTTCAAAGAGAACTTAAATATCATTATGGATTCAGCTGCTTGTGTGTGCCTCAGGAAAGATCCAGAAAGGGAACTGTATCACAAGCAGGCAAATGCTTTTCTTTAACTCTTCACTTCAGAAAATGAAATTTGGGCTGATTATTTTTAATCCAAGCTTGCTTTTCCCTTGTGTTTTCTTAGCCCTATCAATCTGAATTATTGGAAGTCTTGATGGTTTTAGCTCACCAGGTAAACTAGGAGAAAAGGTAGCAAAAAATACAGATAAAAAGGTGCTGAGTGCCACTGTGAGTTGTTTTATGTTAATGAACATCACTAAACCTACCGTTTGTCATCTAGGTTACTATAATCATGTAAAACATATCTCTAGACTCATCTTTGATGGCAGTGTTGGAATCATTAAGTCATCCCTTAAAAGCAAAACATGGAATGGGTTACTGAAACTAAGAGTGGGAGGAAAACAGCGAGGACTACAGCTGTGGTTTTTCGTGAGTCAGAGTCACTATGCGTGACTTTGGTTGCTAAGCATTTATTGTTTATTTTCCTACTTTTGAAAGTAAATGAGTCAACAGGCACATTGCTGGTAATTCCTGTCTCTACTTTGCCTGGTGAGAAAAATAGTGCCCCTGAGTAAGACACCCTCCTTCCTGAGTGTCATCTCAGAGTCTGAAATAGATTAGCTGCGGAATTTGAAAGAGTGTGTAACCTTTCCTTGTCACAATGATATGTGCAAGGTAAATACTGATTTAACATTATTTTCTGAACAAAACCTCAGTCTCCAGGCCCTGACCTGGAGACTGTTGATTTTAGGGGTTATGATTTGCGAATCTTAATTCCATGACAGAGAGCTCTAATGAGATACTACTTGGATAAATTGGAGTTATAATAAACCTCTCTGGCAGACCATAAAAGTGTTCTTCAACTTGAAATACCACATCAAGCTTCAAGTGGTCAAAGGGAAGATAGTAAGAGTTTATTTCAACATTCATCCATTTATTGTGACTTTTTCCTGTATGTGGCAATAGTTGTGTCTACTTATGGTCAGATAAATAGCATCATCAGCTGAAAATTAATCTTTCTGATGCATGTTCACGTAACAGACAGCACTTTTTAGTATGTAGTTCCACTAATCCCTAGTTTTCAGCTACACTAGTTGCTAGCAAGTGATTTTTTTCACTTTATGCTAGATTTCTGGGACCTTTTTACATAGATGTGCATATGAGTAATGCATATCCAGGAAAATAAATGAGACACTTGCAAAATCAATATCACTTATCTGACTCTGATTCCTGTGCTCTTTGCAGACATTTAGAATTCAGTCAAAAAATGCCAGGTTTCAATTAACTAGAAACAGTTTATCTTAATTAGAGTAAGTTACAATTCTAACAAGAAATAAATAATCTCAGCACAGAGGGTGAGTTTCATGAAATGCTAATGGCCATCTAAAACCATTTTGTAACACAAAGGGCAACTGGTAATTTGAATGTTGGAGCAATAATTTTTACTACTTCTTTATTCTAACTATCCTTGGTGTTACCAAAAATTGGTAAAAATGAAAAGCCCTTAACACTATATTATAGGTACATGTTTATTGATTTTCACAGAATAAACATACATATGATATTAATTTTCCTGAAATTGTTAACATATATTCCCTCCTCTTTATGGACACATTCTTCTGTCCTGGGGGTCTCTTTGGTGGTCCCTGGGGTGGTCAAAATCATACCTGACGACCCGGTGAGTTGGTAAAAACTAGCACAACCGGGCTGGTTGCTTTCCAGATCTTCCTACTGAATAAGCATTGTCCACTTCCGTCCATAGGCCAGTGGATTTTTAAAGAATAAGCACTGTATTACCCCACCAGATGCAAATGATTTTTCATGAATCAACATTGGCATTGTGGAAAAAAGTGAAAAAACTAGATCATATCCCTCTATTATATTGAGTCCTACAAAAATAGGGATCATTTAACTCCCATCAATATTCAGAAAATGCTTAATAAAAATGTTTTTAAGGTCAAAACTTCCTTTGCTTCAACTATATTCATCAGAGTGTGAATATTAAGCATAACTAACCCATCTAGCAACCCAAAAGCCTCTATCCTGCTCTCTTTGTCTACTTCAATTCTTACAAAAAAAAAAAAAAAAAAAAAAAGGGCATAACTGATGAGACTTGAACAAATTTTCTACTTTCTAGGCTGTCAATAAGATAGATTTCTTTTTTTATGATCTCTCGAAAACAATGTTTGAAGAGATTTTTGTAAGATTAACAAAAGGGGAAAAGTCACATTTAATGTCAGCCAAAGCCATTAAAACTATACCTGTACATTTGTATGAACAGAGACATAAATCAGCTTCATTTTACTAAAGTGTGTGGATAAGATCCCTAGCTTATTCATCATATTTCTCTCCTTTTGAGTTCCTAGAATAGTCCACAAAGATCCTGGTCCTGTGTTGCCTGTTCCAGGAGTGAAATGTAGCCAAAAGTATACACTGCAGGTGAAGGTCATATACAGGCTTACACTTAGTAAATATTCTTCAGCATGTCATTCTGAGCTTATTTTAAAACCTGTGATGCTAGAATTCAGAGTAAAAGAAAAAATTCACAACATTTTTTACTCCAAAGAAGGTCCAACTCACCTTGTAAAGCGCTGTTCAAAGAAATCAAAGAAAAATGGAGACAGAAATCCTGACTCTGCTGAATCAAAACTGCCACTAATCCAGTTGGGAGACAGTACAGCACTTATATTGGAATTCTGATGTTTATATAGGCACTAGGAGCTGTAAATTACACTTGGTTGATGGGTAAAATAACAGAAGAGATCTCACATCTTGAGGTACATACAGTAATTTCACGAATACAAGCCGCAGCAATTTGACAAAAATTTTGGTGGAAACCCGGAAGTGTGGCTAATACTCGGGGGCGGCTAATATGTGAATAATTTTCTGACATTTACAACCCCAGATGTACCAGCCAGGGCGCCGAGCCAAGCACCTGCCAGTAAAAGCCGGCATTTCGCGATTGTTACAAAGCATTACTCTGTTGCCCTGGCTCCCTGCAGGCAGCACGGGGGGGCGGGGAGAGAGGCAGGAGAGCTCTCTTCTTCCCTCCTCTGCCGCAGTCCGGGGGAGAGACGGGGGGCCCCGCGCCGCCATTGTCGCGGTTCGGGGAGGAGGGGGGGAGCCCGCGCCGCCATTGCCGCGGCTCGGGGAGGTGGGGGGAGCCTCTGCCCCTGCCCTCCGCCGCCGTGGCAGGAGCAGGGGGTGTTCCGTGCCCGGCCGGTGCCGCGGCGTGAGTGGGGCGTGCTCTCTGTGCCCGGTCGGTGCCGCGGCGGGACCGGGGCCGGGGCGAGCGAACCCAGAGGCGGCGGCCAGCCCCGAGCAGCACCACCGAGCTGGGCCACCTGGCCCTGTCAGCAGCCCCTAGCGGGCCAAGCCTGCACAGCCTTAGTTGAGCCAGTAAACCCCCCGCCATGCCGCAGTTCTGTTAGTATTTGGCAACTTTGTTGCACGCGGGTCCTCGCTGTGAACGACAGAGCGGTTTATATTCAGGTGTGGCTTATTTATGGACAAAGAACGAAATATTTGCCAACACCCAGAGATGCGGCTTATACTCACTGCGGCTTGTATTCGTGAATTTACTGTAATGTGATATTGGTCCGGAAAGTTCAAATTAATTGAAACATTAAGTTCCTTCTTATAGATGTCGTACCCTAAATCACGTGGGGCACTAATATCCACCTGGATGTAACTGGCATTTGTCATTCCTATTCTGCATAGAATAAATGAAAAATTCTTCATCTTTTGCTGAGAAACTATTTTGGGCACTAATGCACATTTGCTTCTGTTTATATCCATATTCCCAATTTCCATTTTACTTTCTCACTTTTAATTTTTTTCCCAATCTTTAATTTACTTACCTTCTGTTAGAAATAACTTGCTTGCATAGCTAATACTTCATTTTCACAGCATCTTTGCGAGATTTAGAGGGAAAAAGATAGCTAAAAAAATGTTTTAGGAATTCTGATATTTGTACAAATATGACAAGGCTTTGAGAAGTTGACAATGTCTAAATTCTGTTTTTCATTACTAGCAAGATTGTATGCTAAGTCAGAAAAAAAACCCAAAAATAAACCAACAAAACCCAAATATACACAAAAAAACCCCTATCAAAACAACAAGCTACATTTAGTTCTTTAGTATGTATGTAATTTTATCATGTTTTGTCTTCAAGAAAATAAGATTAACCTCAAACAATAGTAAAGACAATAGCTTCAAATATACTTTAAATATCTGTTCCTCTTTTCTAAGTAAAATACCATTAACAAACCTATCACATAAGTAGTATTAATTTGGAAAAAATTCTCAGTTTAAGGAAAAAATAAAATAATTAAATATGTGCTGACTGATTTTTAAGTACATTTTTACACATTATACACATAGCTTTTAAAACACACACAGTATGTTAAGTGTCAGTTTCTTGCACTGGAATGAAGCACAATAATCATATGTATTCAAAACCTGAAAATTATTTATGGTTGCAGTCACATGCCACTCTGAATTTCACTTACTTTACCTAAATATGATACCTATATTTGCAGTACCTTAATTATTTCCTATACTGCTTGATCAGTTGGTCTACAAAGCTACCATAGCTCGCTGTTTCTGGGATTGTGAATAAGTGTGCTTACACACATACCATGGTCTTTACTCTACAGTGTATAACCGACCAATCCTTGTTCTTGCAATAAATCACTTCAACAACTGACATTTGTTATAATTAACACAATTTGTCATCTCTCTTTGACAAAGCAGCTCCGCAGTCGTCACAGTGTCATGGGCTCTAAACTCCTTAGTAAAAGACAAAAGAGAGATGTGTTTCATTGTTTTGCAGAACTTACACATTTAAAAATTGAATGGAAAATACAGTTTGAAGTGCTTAGGTAACAGCGAGAAACTCAAAATCTTAACTTTACAAGAGATAAAACTGTAATAAATTCTTATTTTCCAGTCCTGGATGTAATAACTTCTGTCAGTCTAAACTGAAACTAAAAGAAAATAAGTACTAATAATAAATCCTTTTATCTTAATGTCTGCAAATACTTTGGATACTATTACAAAGTTTAAACTAACTGTTATAAAGATTTTAATCCAGAAACTAATTATTCTATTGTAAAACCAGAAATAGAGTCAGACTAAAATAAGACATAAAATAAAAACATGTACACTTAGGAAAAAAATCCTAAATGTCACATCTGTCACATTTACTTATTAATATGGCATTAATTTTTTTCCAGTCTCCATGGAAAAGTGAAAAACAAGAAAGAAGATACAGTGCTTCAGATGTCCATCTTGCAACATATGATTTATAAAATAGTATGACAGAAAATAACATTTTGAGAAAGAACAGGAATTACTCCATATTTGAAAACAAAATTAAACCTCAAAAACCCTATTCAAAGAATATGTAGAAAATATAAGGAAAAAAGAAGAATTGTCTCTGCTATATGTGGATAAATCTTGATTTGTTTTCTTCTTTTCAGAAACAAACAAATAAAAGAAATAAAGATCTCAGGAGACCACTCAGGACAAACCATTTCTGGTAGGGAAAACTAGCAAGGAAGTCCCACAAATTCCTTTCCACATTTTCCCCAAGCCAGTGACACAACTAAAAAATAATATTAGTGCTAAGAATAGTCAACTTCCTTCTTCGAGAACTGAAATCCCCCTTTTAAACCCTTTATCTCATCCTGAAAGAGAAACGAAATATTAAACTGGTCATAAAATAGTTATCTGTTCACATACAGGCCTTTGTACACTCCTCTCAAGAGGTCTGAAAGGAGCCTTAAGTACAAACGACAATGAGATTCTTATGGTTTGAATATGTGGAAAAAACACCAGCTTCAGCCAACACAAAATCTGTTTAGAGGAATTGTCTACAGTATCATAGTGTTTTTATTGGAAAAAAAAGTGATACAAATGTTCCAACTTTTGTGATAGCTATGTGTTTCCTTTAAAAACCGTGCTGCTACAACTTTGGGATTAGACATAAATCCCAGACTTCGTTAAAAGACCAAATTGACCAAGTTTGTACTATTTTTTGCTATAAAAAACAAAGTTTAAAAATTGATCCCATTAATGACAACAAAAAAATCACAACACCAACAGGAGAGTCTTAATCATTCGTAGTTTTAAAACAATTTATGTAATACAAACCAAACGAATGATTTATGACAATCTAATTCAATTTTTTCAGTGGCTTGTGTTTCTCAATACTATTACTACCGTAGGATAGGAACACTGTCATTATTTGTTGCAGGAGCCAAAATAACAAGACTGGCTTAATAACACCATAGGGAAGATTTAACAGAGTATATGTGCAGAGATGACAGTGATCATATGTATGGCAACCTCTCTTATCCCAGACTGTTCATTAAAGCTAATATAAGGAAAATGTCATCCAATCCAGGCAACCTATATTTCTGATTTATCAGTCATTTAGCTTCATTTAGGTTGGATTGATTATTCTTAGTCTTCATTAATTATTGAGAGTGAAATAGTTTTAATTATTTTTCTAACACCACCATATGGCTAATAAATGTTATACTGTAAGGCAGACTATTTTTTGCATGCTTTAACCTAACACCAGTACCAAGAAACAGCACTCTCATTTTAAAGCTGAAAGAATGGTTCTCCTGAGGCACACAGAAAAAAGAAACCAACAGAATGAAACAAAACAAACAACAAAAACAACAAAACAAAAACCACAAACAGGCAAACAAACCCTCCCCCATTTCTAGGAGAGGCATGAGATCCAGACAGGACACAGTTAGAAAGAAGGGAATGCTTTTGTCAGAACCAGGAAATAGCAAGTGACTGAGAGGAGTCCCCTGACCAGTGATCACCTGGGAACTCCTCAGTCATAAGGCATGAAAATGCAAGCACTTGTTCACACACACTGAGAAGCTAGCAAAGATCCTAAAGTACCGTACACATTAAGCAGGATTTTGAACATGCTTTTATAATGACAGATGGAAATAAAGGAATAGCAGTGCTGGCACAGAGCAGAGGGGAAGCAAGGCCAGAGGTCATTTGGTTGATCTGGCTGTGGAGAGCAACTACTCTCCTCTGCTTCCTGACAGACTGCTATCTTCTTAAGGCTTTTTCATACTTAGTGATACTGACTCTGCAATTCTCGCAGACAATGAAATTGTTTCCATCACCTTTCTGTTGAAAAGATGTGCAAAGACTGTCCCCAAGTAGGAGTTTAAAGCTGTTCTTGACCCATCCTCCCTCATCACAGATGGGTAAATGTGATGGTTCATCTGCAGTAGTCTTCAAAGTTTGCTATACCCTTTGTCCCCTTGGATTAATTAAGACCCTTTTAAAAAGATTGTTGGTCATGTATGTCATGTTTCCCAAGCATTTTCTGTCCTCTTGCCTCTGAATCACCGCAAGATAGACAATTATAAGTCTTCCCCATGTTGAGAAAGAGGAGTAGTTTCCAAGTTTTAAGTTTATATAAAGCAGTAAGATTTTATTATTCACATATGAGGGCAATTTTTTATACATGCCCGCCCCAAGACACATAGCATGTACAGTAATTTCACGATTACAAGCCGCACCATTTTGACTAAAATTTAGCTCCCAACTCGGAAGTGCGGTGTACACTCCGGAACGGCCAGTATATTAACAATTTTAGGAAATTTCCAAACCCGGAAGTGAGAAACTGAAAGCGTGGCGGTGCTGCCCACCCCCGACAAGCGAAGCAGCACTGCCCAACCCCGATAAGCGCAGCAGCACTGCTCGCCCTCCGCAAGTGCGGGCAGCGTTGCTCGTCCCCCTCAAGCGTGGCAGTGCCGCTCGCCCCTCACAAGCGCGGTAGCGCCGCTCTCCCCCCCGCAAGAGCAGCAATGCTTCCCAGCCCTGACAAGTGTGGCAGCAGTGGCGGTCGGGTACGCTGCTCTCCTGCTTCCTGGCAACTGAGGCGAGTGGGGCCGGGACCAGTCCCTGGCGGCCGCCCCAAGCAGGGCCGAGCCAGTAAACTCCGCGATCCTGCGATTCTGTTACTATTTGGCAACTTTGTTGCATGCGGGTCCTTGCTGCGAACGACAGAGCGGCTTATAATTGGGTGCGGCTTGTGTATGGACAAAGAACGAAATGTTTGCCAACACCCGGAGATGCGGCTTATAGTCAGTGTGGCTTGTAATCGTGAAATTACTGTATTCTTAATTTTCTAGTCTGCCTCTGCAATATTTTTACCTATAAACCAGTTACAATAATTTCATGAATACAAGCTGCACCATTTTGACTAAAATTTTGCTCCCACACCGGAAATGTGGCTTATACGCAGGAGTGGCTAATATGTGAATAATTTTCTGACATTTACAAACCCAGAAGTGCCTGTCAGGGTGCCGAGTCGAGCACCTGCCAGTAAAAGCCGGCATTTCGAGATTGTTACAAATTGTTACTCTGTTGCGTTGCGGGTGGAGCCTGGCTCCCTGCAGGCAGCAAGGGGGGTGGGGAGAGAGGCGGGAAAGCTCTCTCCTTCCCTCCTCTGCCACAACCCAGGGGAGAGACAGGGGGCCCCGTGTCGCCATCCCCGCGGCCCGTGGGGTAAACAGGGGGCTCCTGTCCCCGCCTGCCGCAGTAGGAGCAGACAGGCTCCCTCCCCGCCCACTGCCACCACCACGGGAGCAGGGGGTGCTCCGTCCCTGCCTGCCACCACGGGGCAGCACTGGGCCAGGGCGAGCGAGCCCAGAGGCGGCAGCCGGCCCCGAGCGCCCCTGCCGAGCTGGACCACCTGGCCCCGTTGGCAGCCCCGAGTGGGCTGAGCCTGCACAGCCCGAGCCGAGCCAGTAAACCCCGCCCTGCCGCGGTTCTGTTACTAATTGGTAACTTTGTTGCACGCGGGTCCTCGCTGTGAACGACAGAGCGGCTTATACTCAGGTGCGGCTTATATATGGACAAAGAACGAAATGTTTGCCAACACCCAGAGATGCGGCTTATAGTCCATGTGGCTTGTATTCATGAAATTACTGTAACTAAAATGTTGCCCACTTTAAATTCACACACTGTTTATCTAGACTTTGTTAAGTAAAATATATTGACACAATGGCAGGCTAAAAAGAGACAATGGAAATGAGAAAGAGAAATAACTGAAGGGATGTTAAACCTGGGGCTCATTTACAGCTGTAAGCTCTTATAAGTGGTATAAATGAAGATAGTGACTTTCAATTGATCTTTCCCATTCTCTGAATTACTATTAGTCAGAGTATGTTGGACTATAAATTGCAGAAGTCCCTGCTTCTATGTTAACAGATGATGGTACAGATTTTTTTCTTCTCTATTTTATGCATATGCTGGATTTTTATTAAAATTTTTAAAATCATGCAATAAAACAAGCATTTAAACTATTAAGATGAATGCCACTTTCACAGAGACACAAAAGTCCTTTACTATACTGAACTCCGACAACGAGATGACTGTCACAGGAAGAGAAAGAGAGTAATCTGAAAGGTATTTCAACAGACCATTCCCACTCATGTATTCAGTAGATCGAGATTGCCCTTGTATGGCAATGGAAACTTTGTCATGGATAAGATGATAGAATGTTCCAGTGTGATAAAATGTTCAGACTTGATAAAAATTTGGCAGCACTCACAGTTTCCCTTCTTCCAAGCATAATGATCAGCAATCTAGTCTCTTTCTGCCTTGTAACAAACAAACCAACACCCCAACAGCTAAATGAGAATGTGTTAAAACAAATACAACTGCTGCTGAGCAAGGACCTAAAGGAGTTAAATTTTTCCCAAGAGGGAATAGGTAACCTAAAGGAACACAGCACATAGCTATCACCAGGACTCGCTGACAGAAATTACTGACACAGAGAATGCAGTTCAGTGTCTGCATACAGAGCAGTGACTATGAACAGAGTCGAAGCAATCAGACTCATCTGTGCTCTCTGGTAAGCCTGAATCCCAGACCTTGTTCACTGAAGATAAAGTTTCAAAATCACCAGAATTTCACAGCTTTGCAAGTTTTCAATATACAGAGCAGGTGAGAGACAGTCACTTTAATTATGTGTTTTGTGTCACTAAAACCAACAAACTCCAAGGGACAGTCCCTCCATTGATGCAGACGGTAGAACAGGTTCATGGTTCAGCAGGGAAGTGAAAGTCAGCAGAATCTGCAGAATTTTCTGAAATTCACAAAATCATTTGTACTCACTCTACCAACGACATCCCTTTTCTCCTATTAACTGGGTAGCTGCTTAAAAGAACCTGGAAAATCACAGAGATATGTCAACCATGATTTTGCAACAACCTATAAGAGCTGTCTTTTGTGAAGACAAGCAAATGAAAAAAAGCACCTGGCCTTCAGTTCCCAGACAGGAGAAGTCAGGAATCCCAATCTGATCCCACACTGGAATTTTCTAATGCTATACTTGGCAGTGCTGAAGGATTTTAATGTAGTGAAGGTAATCTGCACACCAGCCAAATCCTTCAATGTATCAGCAACTGACACAGTTCATGCCTCTGGAGTTCCATTTTGAAATACCTTCAGTTAAATGCAAGGAGGGGGAATTTAATTACTCACAAGTTTTGCTTGCTTCTGAGGCACAGAATAAGACTTTAAAGAACTGCTTAAGGAGGCATAACACTGCTTTTTAATGACCTTTGAGAAGAAAATCAGTTTGCAAAGCAAAGAAACTAATTTTTTGAGACATGGTTGAGCCTCAGGGAGTTTGAAACGAGAGATCTAATTCATTTAGAAAGTGTTTTGGGGTCAGCATTTTCAGAAGATACTGCAGTGCACTCAGTGTCTCTCAGTATGTCTGGTGTGACAGTCCAGCTTGCGGCTATTTTGTAGCTCTTAGAGGAAGGAACTAATTGCTTCAGGCATCTCATACTAATTTCAAGTAGAAATCTTGTGGTAAATAATCTGAACTTTTCCCCTACCATTCTACTCTCCAATGCTATGAATAGATGCTAATGGTCAATTACTTCTACATGGGATATTTGTAGAGATGACATTTATTTTAATGTTAACATCTCTATGAAAGAGTGCACAAAGTATTCTACTGTAGTATAGCATCAAATGATACTGAGCGGTCCCACAATTTAAATAACTTTACCTAGATTGTCTTTGCTTAAGTAGATCATGTTTCTGTGCTATTTTATTTCATTGACTGAAAAATCCCACACTAATTTCTGACTTTCTTAGGAACTATTTAAGTATAAATCAGTTTAACTGCTGGACAAGTTAACGTAATAATCTGTTGAAAGTAATTGCAGTGGAAAAAAATTTAATTTAAAGTTCCAGAAAGCAATACCTACACTTTTAACATAATCAAATATGTGTCCCATTAATGCACATGATCTCAATTTCCATTAGCTGACATAACTACAAAAATAGAAAGAAAGAATGTAAGGCCAAAATAGAAGAACTCCCTAGAAATGGGATATGTACTGCAGAGGACTTAAGTGGCAATACTGTAGTGTAGGACTCAGCTGTAACAGGAGCTATAGAAAGATAAAGCAATAGTCCACTAGGCTGCTATGGTGACAGAACATTTTTAAGACTACTCTTTACCCTGATGCATCCTTTTTGTTAGTGTTCTGTTATGCTGTGAAATTGCATACTGTATTATGTCTGCTTTTCAGTAAAGCAATGGAAAATGGAATATGCGCATAAATCTCCCCCAGTTTAAAAACAAGATACCTGCTGTTATCCCAGGACCACACAGTTACCTGAGAGGATGTTAAAACTGTGTAATTTTCTTTAAACATATATGACCAACTCAAATTTCAAAATTATCTGGGGAAGATTTTAGAAAAGAAGTTGTAGAATGAAGAAAAGTGGAATATAATCTTAGTAATAATATCTGTCAATTTTTCTAGATGTGTAGAATTCTGAATTACTCTATGTCTGCAAAGATAGACAAAGGAAAAAAAAAGTGTTAGAAGTTGGAAATGTTAATATGTGGGATAAAATTTCAACCTCTGCTACTGAGCTCTACTGTCTTTTAGGTAGAGTAGCATAGGAGACGGAACAAAATATACTGAGCATAATTTATATTGTATAATTTACAAACATAACTTAGATTATTAACCTCAGGAAATGACAGGCTATTACCAAAAAATTAACTCAGATGCTTATGAATTGATAGAAGCAGATGCTGAGTGACCACACGCATCATAGAGGTAAAAGTCATTGTAAGAATCTTGCAAGAAGCTAAGCTTGGGTGGTAAAGGAGGAAAAGAGGAAAGCAGGATAGAAAATAGTTCAACTGCAGCTTTCTGCTTCTAAGATTTCTTTGCTTGAAAAGTAAAGCCGCTGGGAAACCCAGACAGGAAAGCTTGTGTCAGCTAAAACAACTCTAAAGAATAAGTAAAGGAAGCTTTCTAGGTGTTGCAATGTGCTATCACTAAAACTGATTTCTTTTAACCAGAAAATGAAAGAAATAGTTGCTCATACGTCTATGATATTTTTTGGTGCACAGGGAGAGACCTTTAAGGAAATGTTTCAGGCCTGAAAAAATTATTGCAGTCAGGCTTTGGACCTCTTAGAAGTGGATTTAATGAAACTGCTGACACTACCTAAGCTATAGTTAAATAAATTGCTTCTGTCTTGGTGTAATGAATAACCTCAGCATCAGGGAGCTTTCCTTTCATACAGAAAGGGGGAAAAAAGTCAGATTTCCTATTTTTAAACTTTCTTTCAGCTATTCATCTTTCTTTCTTTTTCTTTATGCAAGGTATCTGCATACCTAAATGTCCTGTTATTCAGAAGTTGTGCAAAAGTCCTGTGACATTATACCTCCATAGTAGTACAATGTATAAGACCTGTCTGGTTATTATCTGTGCCACCCAACAGCTTAAAGTGTTGCTCTCTTTCCAGACTTCCAGCAGACAGCCATTATCTCAGGTTCATGTGCCCTATCTATCTATCTCACATTCACAAAATATATGGGGTTCCAGTAGCATGAGAACAGCCTAAACATGAGCAAATTGGTCTATTTTCTTCTTAATTACTTGAACACCATTCTGTAAGGATCTGAAAAGAGCATATCACCTAATGGCTGGATTGAGTTGACTGTTTGTAATATAATTAAGGTTTAGAAAATAAACATCAACATTTCTGTCATTTCAGATGAGAGGTTTTGTTTATTCTGGCTTTATAACATGGTCATAAACACCCTTACAGAAGGAAACTGGCATATGGTAGCTTCTTTACAGGGCCCCTGAGTTTAACTAGTGACTGTCTCTTTGAAAAATTTATAACAAAAAGACTTACAGGAGCAATTTGAATGATTAGAGTAACAAGGTTAATTTAAAGAAAAATTAGAAGTCAGCATACAGTAAAGCCTGACAGAAAAAAAATTGCAAAATCCCCTCTATTTTTGAAAGCAATGTGAAAGCAACTACTACATTAGCAAGCAGCAACATTCCAGGCATCCATATAAGTGAATAGTTTCCACTGTCATTGGTAAGACTTCAGTCATGTCTGGGGAAAATTTAATTTTTAAGGGCCAAAATATGATCCTGTAATGCCACTTGAAATGTTTGTAATACCTTGTCATCTGTTTTCATATGTGTTGGATTTGGCTTGAGTAGAGTCAATTTACTTCACAGTAGGTGGTATGGGGTTGTAGTTTTTATTTGGACTCGTCAGGAAAATTAATCCATGATATCAGAGTTTTTTGTCCAAAAAGGAGACAGAGGAGTCCTGTAATTTTATTTGAAAGAGGGAGAGAAGCCATGTGGCATCTGAAAACAACGTTGGTAATACAGAGATGTTTTCATTATTGCTGAGCTGAGCTTGCACAGAGTCAAGTGCTTCTCTGTCCTCACCCCATCGTACCTGCCAGGACACAGAGGGTGCACAAGGAATTGGGAGGGAACACAGCTAGAAGAGCTGACCTCCACTGGATCAAAGGGATGTTCCATACCATATGATATCACACTCAGCATAAAAAGCTGGGGATGAAGGAGAAGGGGAGGACTCAGAGTGATGATGCTTGTCTTCCCAATACACTGTTATGTGTGATAGAACCCTGTTCTGGAGCTGGCTGAACACCTTACTGCCCATGGGAAGAGGTAAATGGATTCTTTTTTTTTTTTGC
Source organism: Catharus ustulatus (assembly GCF_009819885.2). Classification (NCBI taxonomy): domain Eukaryota; kingdom Metazoa; phylum Chordata; class Aves; order Passeriformes; family Turdidae; genus Catharus; species Catharus ustulatus. Next base: position 43,978,224 of record NC_046225.1, read on the forward strand.
TTTGCGTGCACAATTTTACCTTTAACTTAAACTGTCTTTATTTTCCCCTTTAATTCTTCCAATTTTCTCCCCCATCCCACTGGAGGGAAGTGAGTGTGTGGTGGGGCTTATCCACAATAGGTCTAGAACTAGATGTGATATTTAGCTGACCCTTGTAACACAAGAGTTGAAATAATAAAATTTACTTACAAAACATTCTCAATTCAAAGGCCTACTTTGATGTCTTCTTATCTTACCTACACAGAGGAAAGTAAGGTAAATGAAATATGTATAGTACATACAGGCAGAATATTATTAGTTTAATTGGAGATCAATCAAATGAGTGCCAAAATTAGTTTACAATCCGTCTCAAGAGACATTAGGGATATGGTTTTATATTGTATTTGAGAGTATCACAATTATTCTTTATGAAATTATGGCTAAAACTGGAGATACTCAATGAATAAATTCCTATGAGATCTCAGCTGCTAGGATTAAGTTCACATGGGAACAGTTATCACTTTTTTTCCCACAAGTGGTTGATTTGGAGAAATATAAAGTGAGAGAAAATAAGCAAACACCTTTTTCCTTTTTGTTATAGGGCGTAAATATGGTTGGAGGGGTTTTTTTTAGGTCCAACTTGTGGTGAGCTAGAAAGTTCGTTCAGAAGACATCGTTATGCACGAGGAGTTAGGCCCCGCCCTCTCCATGGCGTTAGCCAATCACAGCTGTATCGAAGTTACTTAAGCCCGTGTTTGCCGAGCAATAAATGCATTTCACCATCGACTGCATCAGTGTAGCGAGTGATTTGTCCAGCGACTGGGATTGTAAAAGTGTATGTGTGTTCGCCGTGGCCCGCTCTAACCAGGTCGCCACTTGCCTTCGTTTCTCCCCCAACGAAGGCAACATAGTGGTGCCGAAACCCGGGATCGCCCCCAGGTGTTCGGGTGAGGGAATAGCCCCCGATACACGCGGCTGAGGGCGGTCTGGATGACGGGACTCGCGCTGGAAGAGGTGGGCGGTTGAGGCAGCTGGATCTGACCCCGACGGTGAGGACGCTCACGTACCGCCAAGAAATGGATGCGCTTGGCAAGGTAGTTCCCCAATTGCATAGGCAATGTGGCATCCAATGCAAATTAAGGGATTTTGATTACGTAATCATGCAGTTGTTAAAATTGAGGGTGATAGACCGTACCACAGACACCCTGCATTCAGGGTGCTGGAGGGAGTGTACTAACGCCTGCGCTAACAACGTGATTGTCTCCAGCTCTGGTAAACGTTTGGAGAGCTGGGGAGAAGTTGTGAGGACTCTGGAGGGAGCATTGTTGAAACGGGAAACTTGGAGAGCGGCCCGAGACTGTTTAAAAATCACACCGAAAGTGGAGGTGGCCGCCACTCAGTCTGCGTCTGGTGATCGTGCGGGGTCGAAAACGGACAACCGCTCGCGGCCCCAGTCCCTTATCTCAACCCCCAATCCAGCTACTAATCGGTCGCCAGACTGCAAGAAAATATGTGAGCCTCAGGGCATTTTTAAAGAGGCAAGCCCTGAAGAAGTTTTTAAAAAAAAAACAAAAAAAACAAAAAAAACCGCTGCTCTACGCGTCACAAGATGGCGCCGAGCCTGAGGGCGAGGGGCGAGGCCAAGAGCTTTCTCGCGCCTCACACACGGGCAGTGACGAACATGAGGGGCCATGGCGGGGCCGCGGGTGGAGGCTGTGAAAGCGCTGCTGCGGGAGCTGCTGAGGGAAGAGGCGCCGTCCCGCATAGCCGCCCTTGCCGAGGAGCTGTTCCAGGCGGCAGAGGGCATCTCTGAAGAGGATGGGAAGGTGGTGGAGGGAGAGCCCCCCGCTCCCAGCCTGTCGGGAGGAACGGGGGGTGCCTCACACCCCACAGCCCTGGCCCAGGTTGCTGCCGCAGCTCCGTAAACACGAGCTGCTGCTGCTTCCCACCCTTCGCGGTGAAGCCAAACCTGTAGCACTACTGAAACGTAAAGAAAAGAATTAATTTCTTCATTGTTCGCCCCAATAGCTTGGAAGTTCAAAATAAAGTGGGCAATGTTATTTTTAAAAGTAAAAAAAAAAAAAAAAAAAAAAAAACCCACAACCAAAAAACACAGGGAAAAGAAGCGGGGAGAAAGACAGGAGATTTGCCCCAAGGCATCTGGGCATCGAACCAGCCAGTCACAGAAGAAGAACATCTAGCTCCCATCCACACAGCAGTCCCTCCATCAGCTTCTTCTCGCGCCAGGACTGCGGGCGCTCCTCCTGGAGGGGCACCGGGTCCCCATCCAGCAGTCCAGGCAGGAGCGTGCCCACACATACGAGAATTCCTCTGCCAGTGCCCTGGTGCACGGACTCAGCTGCAGGTAACAAGCAAGAGAAGACATGGCAGAAACAGCTGAAGAACATTCTGATATTCCAGCTGTTGTTCCTTTATCAGAGTATGAAGCAGTAGAACAGGAAAAGATGGAAGCCCAACAAGTGAAAGATGCTGAAGCAATGAGAGAACAAACCTCAGAGGAAGAGAGAGCAGAAAAGTTAGAGGAGACCCTGAGGATGGAGTAAGGATCTGAAGGGCTGGTACATGCAGTTGCTGTTACCATTGTGGAAGAAGAAAGGGTGGTGAGCAGCATTGAGGAGAGATCACCATCATGGATATCTGCTGCTCTGACAGAGTGCATTGAGCAGGCAAGAGAAAAGGAAGAGAAAGAAATTCAGAAAGCAGTTGAACTGAGTGTTACTGTGGAGGATGCACTGCTAAGACAGTGCCAGAGACTAGAAAGAATGTGAGTGATGACACCACAGCAAGTGAACTGGAGCTAACCTCTGAAGCAGTGACTGCTCTGGAGACAGCAGAAGCTTCCTGCGCTAAAGAAACGATGGAAGCTAGTTGTAACGGGCAGAGAGTACGCTGCAGTAAAAAATGATGATGTCATCAAGTGGTGCCCATTAAAATCCATAAAGCCCGTGCTGTCTAACAAAACCAATGAAACTAACGAAATCTCTTGAGTTTCTTTTGACAGGTTCGCTGCCGTGATCCATCTCATCAGCCTCGTGTTCCATCTTCGTGCTTCGGTGTCCTGTTGTTGCCAAACCCGCTTCATCGGCAAAGCAAAGAACTCGAAGACAAGTTCCAACGTCACGGCCAAATGTTCCGGCAATGAAATCAGTTCAATTCCCCTGTTTACCCAACAGCCCTGTTTACCACCCATGTGTTCACCCTAGTGGGACTAGTTGCAGTTGTTGTACCCGTGTTAATGTTCGCTTCCCTTTTCATTGTTAGCCTGGATAAGTTATAACCAAGTTGCGATTGCATTTAGACGTTTAAAATAGTTCGCGTGTTGTTACTAATATGTTTCACGAGTTGTTACTAACATCAGTTTAGCACAGCTGCGAAGGCTTAATCGGTCATGGAGAGGGGGGAAATGTGGTGAGCTAGAAAGTTCGTTCAGAAGACATCGTTATGCACGAGGAGTTAGGCCCCGCCCTCTCCATGGCATTAGCCAATCACAGCTGTATGGAAGTTACTTAAGCCCGTGTTTGCCGAGCAATAAATGCATTTCACCGTCGACTGCATCAGTGTAGCGAGTGATTTGTCCGGCGACTGGGATTGTAAAAGTGTGTGTGTGTGTGTTCGCCGTGGCCCACTCTAACCAGGTCGCCACTTGCCTTCGTTTCTCCCCCAACGAAGGCAACACCAGCTAAAGCAAACTTATCTCAGTATAGTCTTTGTATCATTGATCATGTCAAAGGCTTAAACTGAAAAAGCCAAAGAGATTTTTTCATGACTGGGATTTTAACCTAAAATATATATTTTGGGGGCTATTATGACTGCAACATGACTGGCATTTTCACATTCAGCTGATATGGATTGTTTTGCTTCCATGTTTTTCCCATTGGGAGTTTTTATTTTGTCTCTGTAATGCAGAACCCTTCCTGAAGTGTGACTCCCCACAAAAAAAAAAAAAAAAAAAAAAAAAAAAAAAAAAATACACATAGGCATGGTACAATTTTATTTTATTTAACAAATTGCCAACTTTGTATTTTAGTTCAGTAAGTCTTGCTAGTCTCTTTCTAATGTGCTACAGTTGTATGATTGACCAATACTGCTGAACTAAGACAGCAGCAGCAATGCCAGATCTTATGCAATGCCAGATCTCACTTGAATTATTAGGGACGGTCTGTGAATCAAATGTCATTAACTTGTGAGGAAAGGAAGCAAAACTGACAAATCCTCATTGACAAACTTCCCTTCATTTGTTCGTCAGTCTTCATTAAATAGTAAATTTAATATCAACATCCATGCATAAGACAAGCCACTGAAGTTTTTCACTGTGTAAATTAATGCTGGGTAAAATTAAACTTGCCTTTGGGTTTAATTTAAAAATTAGCATTGTAATACTTGTATGCTGTGTTGGGAAGCCTAAATTAATGGTAGCTAATGGAAATAATGAGACGGTTGCATGCATACAGATGCACTGTAGTTCACACAGTGAAATGTTAATTAAATGTTACCAGTGCTGGGAAATCACAGAAATTATTTCTGTTCTTCTGTCTGCTGCACAGTATGAAAAAACATGGAACAGTGATGCAACAGCAGAAGTCAAGGGCTTTCCATGCAGATTGTTCACTTAGATACACTGGAACAAAATAGTATGTTTCTTGAAGCAAATCTGTAATTCATTTCCACAGCTGAATGCATTAAAGCAAGACAAGTAGTAAGTCCAGTGAAATCTCAGACAGGTACCTTTAAGCAACGTCAGAAATCCAAAGCACAACATGGATTTTTCTACTAAGAGAGTATGCCTGCTGAAGGAGTGGTACTTTCTTGAAATCATGTTCTTGCTATTCAATTCTCCAAGCTCTGTATCATCATCTTGTTTCTGTGAGAGTACACCAAAACAAATGAGGTCAAGTAATACTTTAAAATCAAGAACTATATCAAATTGAAATTATGTGCTATTGTCATTTTACAAACATTCACTAACTCATTTCACATTTCAAAAATAGTTACTGGTATGAAATGAACAGAAAAAAACCTCATTATTATTTCAAAATTGACAAAATGCATTGTCATTCATTTAAATTCTATTCCTGGGATATTTTCTTGAAAGCTTTTTTTTTTTTTTAATACCCATGATTGGTAAGAAACATTCTTCCCTGCTCTAGGCTACTATCTCTATGGTGGGAAATATGGGTTGGAAGTGGCTGAGCAGAGAACAGCTAAGTTACAGGAATCAGGAAAAATTAGAAACAAGAACCAAAATAGGTGTTCTACTTGATTACAGAATGATTAAAAATGCAAAAATAATATTATTGTAGAAAAACTGTCAGCATAATTTTTTTATCAGGACAATATCTTCTCCACAAGTGCAGAGGAGTTTTTCAGCTAGCCTTTTCATATGCAAGCAATTTTCTCCCGCTGGAATTAGACCTACGTGCACAAGAAAATCTGCCTTTCTGGAATATCTGTGTGTGCAATATGATTTGATGTCACCATCTATGCTATTTCTTTAACAGACTGTCTGGAGCTTCCAAGGAAATGAGTAGCTCACACTTTCTAACCATAGAGACAAAATCTGGAGCTGCTGTCCTGCTGTGATACTCAATAGTCTTTGCCTAAGAAGTCTTTTTCTAGACTTTGTCTTATTGACTGCTATAAACAGAAAGGAATTGGATGCTACATTGAAAATGCACATAAAATACCTGCCAATCTACTTTTTGTCTTTCTGACAAAAAAGTAAAGTGGGAGTTTAAACCACTCAATTAGTGGTTTGTCTCAGTCTCTTCTGCCTTCACTCAGAGCCAGGATTAAAAAATACAGGAAGGAAACCGATTTTCTCGTGTTCAGGTTTGGTTGTTTATTAAATCTTATCAAAAATACAGAGCTTTCAACAGCACTTCTACCCACCTGCTAGAAGCGAGAAAAATGGAGACAGATCCAGCTGCAACAAGGTCTCTTAAAGCTAAACAGTCCAATAGAGAATTAACACCTATGTTATTTATCCTTTTAACCCAATAACCAAATTCCCATGACCCTCAGTGTGACCCTGACTGAACAACCAGAAACTACTACCTGAAACTAGTACCTGAAACCCATGAAGAAGGAAAATGAGCACAGAAAGACACACCACCCAAAATCCTCCATCTTGTTCCATACCTATTACTGTATTATAAAACCCTCAAATTTAAAACCCTTTACCATGTGAAATCGCACATTTCTATGTAACTACACACCCATGATTTTAATATCATCACTCAAATTTGGAAGCCTTCTCTAAGGCTCCAACAAGTGACCACAAGTATGTGCAGGAAAAGATGTTTTTCTTCCAAAAGGCTTTGAAATTTGAGAAGAAGAGGAACCACCTGTAAGTCCCAGAATGTCAACATTGATATTTTGTACTTAAGTTTGAGAGAGTTACCCAAGTCTATTTTTAGGATCCAACTCTAGAGAGTATTAGTGCTTCCAAAAGTAAAAACACTAGCCGGATCACAATGCTATGCTGGGAAAAAAACAGCCAAACACCATTCTTTCTCCCATATTTTGATTTTCATGTGAAGACAACTCCTCTTTACAGAACTAAGAAAATTAACAGGAGAAAGGTCTTTTCTAATCTGGTTGATGATAGTGTAGGAAGTCTTAAATGGTCTTAGTAATGTGCACATCACAGACACACCTGAATATGGTTATTCACCAAAACTGGACATGAATGAAGAAGAGAAATAGCAGCCCAAGTAAAACTATGAAAATGTTTGCATTGTTCCCCATTTTTACTGAGTTGGAACCTGAGAGGATGTCTGGGGGTTACATTTTTGATTATGTACTTGAAACTATTTGCATAAAATTATGATGTTTTGAATGATCACAAAAAGATTTATACTGATAAAAACAAGGTTCAAAAAGACCTCTGTACTTTTACCAGAAAGCAGCTTTGATCAAAAGTTGCAAATGAAAATACTTGAACATTATCTTCATTTTTAAACCCAGTAACACAAGTGAACATAAACCTAATAAAGTTATTATTCTGCATACAATCAAGAAACCAAATCAGCAAATGCATAGTTTATAGCTTTGTGTATGGGATATTACTATTTACAAAAGTGTACGCTAGACTTAGCGGTTCCTCACAGTATTTCTTGTTTTGAGAAGAAATGTGGAAAACAGTGACTGTTTAAAAAGTGACCTATAAAACTCTATGTAATTGTGTCCTTCAGCACCAGGAAGGAATAAAAACTTGTGAATATATTATGTTAATCTTAATGTGACAAGAGAAAATGTAATTTTCTCAGTCACATGTAAATCTAGCTTGCCTCTCTGTCCTTTCCAGAATGAAGATATTTTTGATTTACATTAAAACAGACTAGAGTACTCCGTCTTGTGGAAAAAATTGGACAGAAATTGTTTAAAATACCCTTATTTAATTCCTTATGTCAGCTTATCTTATGAAGGTGTTTCCATTCACATTTTGAGAGTGCTGCGCCCAGAGACCTACAGGCACACCCATTAAGGTGAATGTATCCAGCTGGGGATAGAGTCCTATGTGAAACAGCTGACTTATTCACAGATCTTCATGAGAATTGCATTTTTATTCCTTTTTATTTTTTTTAATCCCAAACCAGTGGTCTATTCAATTTTCTTCTTCATGCCTCTTCAGCTCAAATATCTTTTGTCCCTTAATGGAGCTGGTCCTGATGCACAATGAGAGCAATCCGCTTTTGGAAAAAAAACATTTACTGGAGCTTATGCAATGCAGCTTCTACTGGTTTTGAGCAAACTTGCCAGAGTTAGTAGGAGGTGAGCTATTACAAAGTACTAGCAAAGTGCTGCCTGGTAAGTGGCCAGTGTTAGCCTCCCTGAGCTCTGAGGTGGATTCAGGGTTACTCAGGTACAACTACAAGAACAGCAGTCATCAAACCTTTGTCTGCAATAATGCTCTTTTATGCTGCTTTGATACCACTGGATTGTCATACTATAGTTATAACTGTAATTTACACCTACTTTATATGTTTTTGTGCTGCTGGTGTTCTGAGAAGCCTTGGTATGAATATGGATCACTCAGTATTAGATTCCACTTCTGAAATTACTTCTTTTCTGCCTAGCCTCCCCCATTAAGCCCTCATCTTTCTCTTTGGCTGACCTTCTTTAAAGAAGGCATGTGACCATTGCACTGCTCAGCACCTAGGAGACATTTTATGTGATGGATTTGTTTCTGAAAAGCTTGCAATCAACATATAAGCAATTAGAGGCCGCTTTATTTCCTGGCAGCATTAAGGGCTCCTGCTGTTTGGTTTAGTACTGGCAGATGCAAATAAGGCTTTGAAAGGATCACTGTAAGTCATTCAGACTGATGTAGTCCTTTCATTCCCCACAATGCAGTCAAATCCACATGAAAATCTGTCTCACATGATATAGGTAGTCAGCCAAAGCTCTGTCCGTGGATTTCTTCATTTACGGTGGAAACCACATACTATTTAACAGAAAGAAAAAGAAAATAAAATGCAAAGGAGTATCCTTGGAGCCCAAATGACAGGAGAGTTGTGTTAACATGATGCAGGAGTTTTAATTACTCTGAGCTTGCACCTTTAGAGCTAGCCATTTCTCAGCCTAATTAACCTGTCCTATTGTACAGCCCATGTAAGGCACAAGGCAATTAACATTTGTATAATAAATAAACAATTAAGAAATGTTTTGATTTCTGGTTACACTTTTTGTTATTTAAACTGCACTGTGGTTTCTGCCTACAAGGAATTTGCTTTTTTAAATGCTTTGCATTTTGTTACCAAGTGTCTCCTGCCTCTCTTGCACCATATATAAAAATAAAATTATAAAAGGTTTGCATCATTTCACTGGTGCAAAAAGAAAATAAAAAAAAATCACAGGCAACCATAATCCTTTAAAAACTTGTGTCATAAAGTATTGTTTAATTTTATCAAATCTTTAAAGAAATAGTGAGAATGTTTTCTAGTTTTATTTTAGCATTTATTGTAACCAAGAACAAACACTTGCCCAGATTTACAAGTTAGATTTACCCCATGCCTTTGTTAGCTAATATTGGCTAGGTCTCTGAAGCATTGTCATTCTAGAATATTAACATACCTTCTCTTATTAATTTTTCTGATAGCACTAACAGTTGTATATCCTTCCATTCCTGAGTGAATTTTGCTAGGCGTAGGTACAAATTTTGTGGGAAAGGATAGAATTCTTTACCAGTGATGGTCTTAGGTAATTTTTTATAGGTCTGATAATGACCATCACCTTGATTAGCTCCATAATTCCTTAACGGATAACTGCAAAATAATTCTAATTTATAGGTCCCATAGGTTATCATTATTACACAAGAATGTCATAGCAAAATGTGCCTCATGGAATCATTCAGGCTGTTAATGGAACTAGTTAATCACATCTATTAATGTCATTTGCCTGTTAATGAGTAGTTAATAATCAGTTAGTGGTATCTGTTCATGAAATTTATGGTATTAGTTTCCTAATGAGGTCCCAGTAGCTAAGTTCTTATGTGAGTAGAACCATTGAAGTCAGTGATGTCCTTCATAGGCAGGAGGGTTACTGCATTATACTATTGCACATCTTTGTAGAATCCTACAAACTCATAGATGAAATATAAGGAAATATTTTAAGATTCATAGATATTGAAACTATGCAACTGTCCAAGGATAAAATTGACTTAGAACTACTTTTAGGTATATGATTCAATTATATGTGTAACAACCAAAAAAAAAGTAAGCATGAAATGTGTGGCTTGTAATTATTACAGTATATCCAAGCAGATGTATTACATTTCAGCTTCTAGTATTCTTTGGTTATGAAATTGAAATCATGAGTGCCTGTAATATCAAGTCATCTATACTCAATCATATATTGAAAAACAAAAACCTTTACAAAGCTTGAAAATTCTATAATTCTCTATTGAAAGTGTATATTAAAATTCTCTACTCTATCAAATAATAAATGCAGTTTCCACAACTTATGCATCATGAAAAGTTCAAGGATTATGCTAGCAAAAAATATCAAGACAAAAATTTCTAGGAAAGACATTAATTCAGGTAAAAAAATGGCTTAGGTGTAAATAACCAGTGTGAAACAAAAAGCAAAAGTTTTCATTAGATGTAACATGCTTCCTAATTTAACACCATCTTATATAAAAAAGGCCTTACAGCTTCCTATTGACAAAATGTACACATACACTGTCAATAAAATAAAATAAGTGAACATCTTAGCATATCTGTCCCCCAGAGAAAATGTTATTTCTTTTTACAGAAGTTATATGATATGAGAATGCTGTGAGCAATAAAATGACAGAAGTCCCAGTGGACAGATGATATTTTCTGTGAGAAGCTGCCAGTGTAAATCATACCTGTTTCAGATTGCTGTGTGTTTATGTTTATTCTCCATGAGCTGCATACATCTTGGAAAAGGTTTGCATTTTCAATTTGAATTGTCAATGTGTCAATTTCATCTCATGCAAATTTGAAAACCTATATCATAACCATTATTCAAATCCCTATTAACATAGTAGTTTTCATTGCTTCCTAAGTGCTTTCCCACATTTCTTTGTAAGAAAACAATAAGAATGGTGCCCATCTGTTCTTTTATGATTTTTACTTCCAGACCATTTTAATTCACTCACAGTTTCTGACAAAAGGAATAGAGTGCATTCACAAACATCTGAAAATTCCCTGTAGGCTACATATCCTGGAGTCTGAAGTCCATTTTTTAAAAAAGAGTGTTTGTGGGAAAGCAGATGGAAACCTCTAGTCTCCACAGCAATTCAGCAGGTGCCATACAATAGTATGATTGTGAGAACAACAAAGTCATGTTCAGCGGGTTGAGAAAGTAGTCTTCAATAAATGTCAATGATATTTTATCCAGTAAATAACAGGCTATCAGATTTTAGATAACAAAATTATTCATTCATAAAATGAAGACTGCAACTACATAGCAGGAGTGAGAACTTCAAAGATTGGTATGTCTGAATTTTTACCTTATTTAGTAAATTTAGCTCAAAACTTGGTCTAGTTTATCCCAGCTATGAAAGAGAAATAAGTAAGATTTAAAAAAACAAAAGTGACCATTCCTGTCTTATACAACATTAAGTACCAAGCTGTGAGCATACAAGTAGAGTTCAGTTTGTTCAGCAACATTATTGTCTTGTGTTCTGACTGATCCTGTGAGTAAGAAATGATGAAATGGTATTCCATCTGGTTAAACAGTTGCTCTATATTCTTTCCCTTTACTGTCAGATATCTCAAGCCTAAGCTACTTTATCAGTTTCCAAAACAAAGAATAAAGAATGGTTGCATTAACATCAGCAACCAAAAAATTAGTTTGTCTTAGAACTCCATACTACTAACCTACTCTAATTTTCTACCCATCTTCTTGTATTCTGAATCACTGACCGGCTTGGGGCCATGACCACTACCTCTGGGGACCTTGTTGCAGCACTAAACCCCACTCTCAGTGATGAACCTTTTCCTAATACCCAGTTATCCTGTTCAAAGTGTAGGTGAGTAGGTGACATGGAGATTTGACTTTCAACCACCTTTCGTACACTCTACCTTTCACTTGGTCAACACAATGCTTGCTGACATAAGTGGATCTGGGTTCAAAATCTATATTACCTCAGTGAAAAAGTTCCAGTTGCTTTGAGTGACATTTAACCCAAGCCGAAGTGCAGGAAGTCATTTGGGCACGTACTTTGTTCATGGGATTATTCCCATCAAAGTCAAATGGAAAATAAAGATGAAGTCATGTTTTTGTTTTTGTACTGAACTGGGGCCTAGACATGTCAATAGGCATTTTCCTAACTGATAATTTCTTAATGAGGGAACTGGAAATGAGCTTAGTTTCAGAGAAGATCTACTACATTATTGTGAAAACAGATCTCTCCTAGACTATAAAAAAGCTCCTCAGATAAACCCAAAACTAAATGCAAGGATTTTGATATTGGTTGGTTCATGTTGTGAGACTACCTTAGGGCTGTGACCCTCTTCTGTTTAACTGGTGCATAATTGAGAGCAGAGATGGCCTTTAAATTTAAATAATCTCTGAGTTAGTGCCAAATAAGTGAGCTCTTTAAAATCTACATGTTCAGGATTTATTGTACAATAATGTGCATAGGCTGACCCTGGAATTCCAACATGTTGGGAACAATAATTTATAGGTTCTTCTAAGGATCTCTTCCTCCCTTTAACACTGGGCATGGCATATAGCTGGAATCAAAAGAGAGATAATGAAAATCACATTATTTATTATATTCTGTTATATATATTTGGACTGTTCAGATTCCTAGGGCTTATCCTACATTCTTTGAAATCAGTAGATTAGCCTGTTTGCCTGCTGAAATTTGATTTACAGATGATACCTGATTTATTTTCAGTAAGAGCATGAAAAGCAGTTTTACTGCTAACCCTTAATTAATTTCTCAAAAATTTCTTATCATACAACCCTTCTGCACACAAACTGAATTTTAGAATATTTTCATTTTATCCCAGCCCTTTTCAGACTGCCTTATGCAATTTCAAGATTTTTGCTCGCAGCTAAGTGCAGCTTGTTTGAAAAACATATGATGGTTCCCATCAAATTCATAGTACTATCTTTTGTAGAAGTGTGATCTTGAAAAGGAATGTTAAGGATCTTAAAATATCCAGTATTCTAAATTTATCTGTAAAATATATAAATTAAAATTAAACTATTAGTACTTTTCCAGAGAAAATTCTTGTGTACAGGTTGCTGCTTAATAAAGATAATGGGGCATTAGAATGAATTAGATAATGTATACATCAGATAATCAGGTATCTAAGAGATGTGAGAAGGTTGCTGTCAGGAATTTCCAGGTGACTTTTACAGAGAGAGCTTGGAATGAGGAGGATTTATGAGTATCTTTCATGTAAGATCTAATTCTACTCTAGAACTAGTGTAAATACAGTGCACCCAAAGTCCAGATGGAGAGAAACTGGAAATTCCACGAATTTGGAGTTATCAGGTGCAAAGTCTTTGGGAAAATAACAACTTTTGGATCCAGCTGCTGTCAGAAATAGTTTGTCAGTGTAGAGCAGTGTATGACTTAGGAAAGTGACCAACTCTCTATTTGCATTACCCACTAGTCACTCCATTATTTCTGAATCCAACCCATGGGCATGATCTTTTCACAAGCTGGCTGAATATTTGACAGTATTCCATTCACTTTCAGGCTGTTTTGTACTTCAGTGTGACATTTTGAATATTTGATTTCTTAAACGGAGACAGAATAGTCAAATTTTTCCATTTCTTAAAGTTTTTTAAAGGCTTTGTCAAGAAATCTATTTGACAGCATGAAAAAAATGCAATAAATATGTTATATTATTTAATCTCAGGTTTTAATAATTTCTAATTTATATACTTGAGATTTTCAAAAGAACTGCAATGAGATATAACTCTCAATTAATTTGAAATGCTAACTTACAATGTTCTGGAAATCCTGTCTTAATATCTCCCAGAAGTGAAATTGATTAGATTCCCAATGAATTCTAAGCTGTTTTCTGAAATCTCTTCCTGATATATACTTTTGCAATATGTTACTTTGTCTCTCTCTTCATTTAAGTCAGGGGCTAGTGTTTTTTTCGAGGAACTGTCTTAGTTACAGAGGGGAAATCAGACTCTGAAAGAATTTGGTTTAGAAGAAATTTTCCAGGTGTACTTCTAAAATCAAATTTTGGATGAAAATCTAGATCTGGACACATTGCAGACCTTGAAATTACACAGGGAGCATAAGTGAGACTCAGGTGTGAATGATGAGAAGTTTAGTACCAATCTTAATATAGCCCATCAACTAAAAGCAGTGCTTTATTGTTTTGCATTTTCATCAGTGTTATCATTCAATGAAAAAGGGTAAAGATAAGTTTTGAAAAGGGTTTTGCCCTCTCAATGTACATTTTCATAATGTGATGCATTTTACTGGCAGCTACAGAAGAATCCTTTAAACTGGCAATGCATTTACATTTCTTTCTTGAGTCATGCACACAGGCAGTCTCAGAGGGTGCTGCACTGCTTAGCTAATGGTCCTGGAGATCCCCGAGTACAGTCCTCCACATCTGCCTGGAGCAGGGTGAAGAATCTAGCTCTCACACATGCTGGGCTCTCCAGCAGCCTATGGAGTGAAAATAGTCTCTTCTCACTGCTGAACTGAATATAGCTCCCCTCCATCCCTCAGTACTTTGTACTTTGGATCCAGTCAGGTGTAGGACACTCAATTGTTTTCATTGTTAAATATAAAGGATTTGATAGACAGAGTCTCTGAAACATCATCCCACCCAGAACTGCCATGTCAAGTTTGGCCACTACAAAATAGCAGTAAGGGTTGAAAGGTCTCAATGTAATTTCAAAACAACTTCAATGCAAAAGCTTATATCTTAATTTCAAACCTGCCTTTTTTACCTCTTTGAGATGAGATGAAATGCCTCCAAAACTCTGTCTGAAGGACTGACTGCACCAAAAATAATGACAACACTGTATATGTATAGTTGCCATTAAACAAATGATGTAAGTTTACCTAATATATAAAACTAGAGTAAAAGTCAGCTCTAAATAAAATATTCAATTTGAAGAATAGTTCAGTGACTTGTCCAGTTGGAACACAGAGATGTTTTGATGTTGTTGTATCATAGCACTTTTTAAAAATATACCATTATTCTGCCTGAATTCTCTTGTAATATAATTGTAACTTAATGAGCAGACATAAAATTTCCACCAGTGAAATGGCACTGAGGAAGAATTTTCTTTCTCTTGTTACTGATATTTGTTTGACTTATTTTAAAAATACTTTTTCTTCCTGAACACTAAAAGGAAACAGTTGAAGACATTGAGGTCTTTTTCCCTTTTCTAAGTTGCACATAACTATATCCTCATTCATGAATTGTTAAGAGACAGATAAAGACAATCAATTATGAAGTCCTAGGAAACTGTGGGAGGCTCATAAGAAAGAAAAAACTGTTAACTTGATGGTTGGACATTAGCAAGACAAAGTAATATATATGGTCTAGGTATCTTGGGGGATAGAGTATGAATTTTATAAATAAGGAGTTGCAATGTCATATAATTCATGTAAGTACACTAATCTCTGCATGTAGAATTTGCTTCAGAAAGATTAAAAGTCATGTTTTAAAGTCTAAAAAAGAAAATGACACTCTAAAGTTTTAAGACATAACACTAGCTAGAAAACAAAGATACAGGGATTCTAATAATAAATCAATTAAAATGTGCTACATGCAAATATGATGAAAAAGAAGATTTATCTCTTATTTAAAATCTTCAGGCATTGTTTTCGCAATTTTTTTTTGCCAGGAATACACTTTCCAGAAAGATCAGTCTAATTAGAGAAGAAGACCAAATGATCTAAATTCTAAAAAATTGTCATTTGAGTAAGGAAATTAGGTCATAATGGATGCAGACTGACACAACAAGAAAATATTTTTTGAAAAAAGTGGTCAACTCCAGAAAAAATATTAAAAAGCATATCAAGACCTCCAGCATCACTTCTTATACACGATAAAATTTAACAAATTCACAGCTAGATTTTATGAACTCCTGCACACAATTTGGAATACATACAGAGTGCTGGTCTCTTCATAGATAATATACAATAAATATCACAAACAATAGTATCTGATAAAGATGTCAAGATATAACACCTCTGGTGATAGTAAAGAGCAACTCAGAGGGATGACAACCAGGTATTTGAATGACTGAGTTTAAATCTTACTGAGGACACTGCCATGGTGTTTTCCTCCTGTCCCTCATAATAAAAAGAAAGAAAATCCTTGCAAGGGAGTAGGAATTTAAATTTCTTTTATTAGAAACTTTTTGAGTAACTGGAACCTGCACAGTGTGGAACTGGTGTAGATACAAAGTGGAACCAGTTCTTGAACTTAGGATATGGAACTGAGAAGACATATGGCTAATTGAATTTACTCATGATGAAAACCTGAAAGTGTTCTGTGCATCTTTACACAAATAAACCTAGGTTAAGCATTAAAAAGTCAGCACACAATAACCAAAATGAAATCACATTTGAGAATTACATATAAAATAAGGAGCAAGATGAGGACCACAAGAGTAGGCAACTCTCTATAACTGAGAGTGAAAAGAAAAAACTGCATAAACTGAATAACTTGATTTGTGTGACAATATAAATTCAGCTAACATTCTGTAAGATTTTTAGATCAAAAATAATATGTGGGACACTGGGATTCCACTTGATTTTACATAAAAATATTAAGAGCCAGATGTCAAGATGTGATGTTGAATCACTTGTTTACGTTGTATCATCTGTATGGATGGTTGGTCCACCGCCTATGTCTGTTTCTTGCAGGATGCTGTGTCCAATGTAATCACTTCCACTTCATGAAAACATTAATCATTAAACTGGGAAGAGTAGGTAGAAAGGAATTCAGTGGCAAGAACATTGTTGCAAAAAGACACTATCACACTCTGGCCTGTGAACAAAAGGTACACAAAAAGTTTAGAACAAAAGGACTTACTAGAAACCATGATCAGTAGTTTCTATTTTGCATCTAGAACTAATGAACTGATACATAAACTTTAAATAATTATAAGACGCACAAAAAATTTTCTCATGTAAGCATTTTAAAACAAAGCATTTTTAAATGGAGTGCAATTAAAATATATGTCTGAAGGAATCTGGAATTTCTGTATTGCATAAAATTCTATTATATATAGTTTCACTGTGATCTGGCAAAAAGTAGAACAATTTCTACAAATGAATCATTTTGGGGAAAATATCTTTTAAGTAGCCATATGTTACATTTTTATGTAAATCAAAATTTCACCACTGACTTACGTATTTTACTTTTATTATTAATATCTGTTATAAATTTTGAAACAGTCTTTTAATAGAAATATAACAATATTATTTTATGATGTTTGGAACTCCTGATTTTATACTCATCTGATTTTCTTAACAAAAATATGTCAAAATTGACAGTTTACTGCAAAGAGGTAATTATGTGGACATACAACTTTCTATCTTGGAAATAAAATAAGCTCTAGTAAACTGCCTTCACTTCTCTCCCTGTGATTTATTGTGAATGGATGGAAGATTTTCAGATCTGTCATGGTTATTTTATACTTGTTTACCCTAACAACTTTTTATTAGGTAGAAATCTGCTGTATTGTGGGAAAAAAATCTTGACTGAATACTAGAAGTGAAGATACTCCAAAACAAATCTGAGTTTGGTGTTTCCCTTGTCTTTGCCTAAATAACAGAAAATAATCACTTGGAAAACTCGTCTTTCTTTTTCTCTCTCATAAACACACACAGTGTAGACAAAGTCTTTTTTGTTTTGCAGCTGGAAGAGACAAACATCAGAACCAATACTTAGATGATTAAATAAGAAAAATAATAAAAATTCAATTAATTTGTATTTGAACTGTCTAAATGTTCAGAATTACTCATTTATTTGAATAGTAAAATGCAACAATGTAAAAGTAGATTATTTCTTTCCTTTTTATTTTTCTTGATGTAAAGCCATTGTAAACACATTGTGTAAACATTAAACTGAAAGTCAACTCCAGCACCTCTGTCCAAGAGAGAAAGCGTTTAATTCATGTTGATACAGAACACTGTGTAATAGGAAATGTTAATTGCCAATCAGATTGAGAATTGTGTGGATGGATTTCCAAGGCCATGTCTACACTAGAAAGTGGGGTGACATGCAGGTGTGGAGAAACAGATATCTAGTCACCGATGATTTTCCAGATTCCACACTAGCTCTCTTCCTGGTCACGAGGACTAAAGGTCCACTTGCAGTTCAAGCTCATTGTGCACACCCTGGGGAGAGGTTTTAGTTCAGCTTTATCTGCCCCTGCACTCCTGGAATGCTCCGCAACACATGGCAAATTCTAGTCCAGAGTTTCTGTTTCTTAATAGATCTGCATTAAATTTTGTGAAGAGAGGAAATATAGCTTCAGGGCCTCTTACAGCTATGGGAAATGGCAGTCACTGGTAAAATCCCTGAGGTGTGCAGCTCAACTTGTGTCATTGTCAAAATCCTCTTATAATGCAGTTTCATCTGATTGTGTGCGTTGTGCATGTGTGTGTATTAGTGTGCATATGTGTGTACTTTTGCATTAGCTAATTATAAGGCAAAGCTAATTATAAGGCTAAGTTTAAGGAACAGTGTTTAGATTTGTCTGTTACATTACTTAAATTATTATCTGCCCTCAAGATTGTCTTTCCCTACCTCCCTCCCACTACTACACACTGTGTTCCATGATATAAGCTAATTTCCAAATGAGTGTTTTCTCACCGTGACTATATGGAATTTATGACTCTTCTAATATAGTTTATTGATACATTAATTGTATTTAACTACTATTTATGGTGTTTTCACCCTTTGTCCTACTTCTTCTTGACTCCTTTTTCTTTCCTCAATGTAGGTATGACCCTCTTTGCTCCTGCACACGAACCTTTTGTTTGGGACTCTGCTTTTGGTTACCACCAGCATTTTATTGTAACATGGTGATAAACCAGGTGTCATGGTCTCATTTTGTGTTCCTGGGGCTGAGCCACCTGCTCGGATTGTTGTCTCACGAGAACCTCCACAGTGTAATAACCTTTGTTTGTATTGTTTGTGACTTTACCAATAATTCATGCTTAAGGCTTTTAGTGTGTCTGTAGCAAAATGACTCCTGAATATCTAGGTATGGAAAGGTAGATGTGCAAACAGTTAAAATACAGATTAGTGATAGAGACAGATAAACTTTTAAGGAGTGCTATGTATGGAAACTGTTCCTCTCTCATGTTAAGTTAAACTTTACACTTTCCGGTCACTTTTCTTTTAATAATTTCAAAAAATTCCCTTTTAATAACCCATGTTTCTACAATGAGAATAAACTTCTAAGTAGAAGAAACTTAAGCAAATACTCATTACTTATAAAATGTTGAAAGGAACAAGTCTTAAACACTCAGAACCTTAAAAAGCATTCCTCACCAACAATTACATTCCTCAAAGTCAGTCATTCCTTGCCAAAGTCTCTGTTTTGGTTCATTTGTTTTTGTCAGTTTACACAATTCTGTAAAACAGTCCTGAGCAGCTCAGAAGTGGAATTGCTTTTCTTTATTTTTAATATTACTTTTCCTTACATTTCCCACCAAATTTTATAATAGTTCTGCAGTTTTATGGCTTCTCATAGTTTTGTTGTGTTTTGGTTTGGTTTGTTTTTTTTTTTTTACTTTGCAAATATACTGAAAAGTGAAGATATTACATGCACTGTAATGTTTCGAAAATGTGTGGTATTTACTATCCAAAGAAATATTTGTGGAAGGAGGAAAGTCAATGATGCAAAAGCTCATTGAAATCAATGGGAGACTTTCCATTAAATTCAACGGGCTTTCATCCAAGCTGTTTGTAATTATAGGCTGACATTTTGAAAGCTGCCTAAGGGGTCTGGAAGCCTAATACTCATTAAAATTAACTGGGCATCTAGCTTTACTGGGGTGCCCTGGAAGTCACTACTAGAGGGTACATATGAATAAATGAATGATCTGTTTATGACAGTCAGTTACATTACACCCCCATGAATCTATATGCATGTGTCTTCCACATCAAAGAAGTGTTTTTAGATTTTATTGCTTGATAAGGGCCATTTTCCTGCACAAAAGTATTCTCTAAGTTAAAAAGAGAGATTAATATGCAAAAAAAATTATTGTAGAATTGAGCAAAACTGATTTATACAATGGTTTTTTTTAATCCATTTAAAAATTTTTAGTTTGTTTTTGAAGAAATATTCTTAAATATCTAGAATTAAATTGTAATGTGGACTAGATCACTGTACTGAACAAACAGTTGATTCCATAGATTACCTGATAAATTATCACTTTTATTTCTGCAGCAAGGAGTCAGTGATATTCTTGTTTATGACTATATCGACGTCTTCATCTGATTCTATCCATATAGTGTTTAAGCATTCCAAAAATATTCAGACAGTAGCCTTTAATTTGAAAAAGTTGCTTGGACTGTGACTGGTAAACCTTAGAAATGCTCTAGCATTTCCTGTGGATGCTGTGCCACATTAAAACAATATATATATATCAGGCGAGTCACTTCAGCTGCAGTTGTTTATACAAGCTATTTAAAATCTAATCAGATTTGTGAATTATGCTGATTTCTTCTAAATGTCACTTGTTAGAGTAGCATGAGATTTCATTGAAATACTTTCAAGCTAACCTTTGATTTTAATCTGACCTGTAGTCTCATTCATATGTTTATAGAAAAAAAAAAAAAAAAAAAAAAAAAAAAAAAAAGGCTGCTAACAATAAGTACAGTAATTTCATGATTATAAGCCGCACCATTTTTACTAAAATTTTGGTCCAAACCCAAAGTGCGGCTTATAATCAGGTGCGGCTTATATACGGACAAAGAACAAAAAGTTGCTGTATTAGTTTGGAGGACAGGTGTCTGCTGAGAAAGGCAGGAACTTCTCTTTGAAATGGAGAATGTAAACCCCCTCTCTCCAAATTATTATAATTTGGAAATCAAGGGGCTTTCAGGCAAAAATGTGGGAATTAGGAATAACAGTTCTTTTCTAGGGAAATCAAAATAGAAATACAGTACTACAAAGAAACAAACTCCAAACCCTGACAAAGTCAGAGTCCAACCTGACACCCTGTCAGGCAGGGTGTTGGCAGCAGTCCCATTAAATGGTGGCTGCATTCTCCTGCAGTGACAGATGTGATTCAGTTGAAGCAGTGCTCCTGCAGAAGGTGCAGTTTCCCTCTGGAGTACAGTGGTGATGTGGAGAAATCCGGTTTTCCACTGGAGTCCAGTGGAGAAAGGGGTTACCTTAGTGTCCCAAAACCTCTGTTTTTATCTTGGTAAGAAATGTTGGGCTCTTCCCCCTGGCTGGAGCAACTTTCAATGGGATGCAGTAATTTTATCAGTCACACAGTGGGACTCAATGGGCCATTAGCAGACAATGACTCGCTGGAGGAAGGATGGGATGTGAAAAGACAAAGAACAATGCCCCCCTGCCTGGTTTCAATGGATGGCCCATTAGCAGATTATCTGCCATTGAGATAAGGATCACTGTCCCCACCCTCAACAGATGGTGATAGAACAGATACCTTTTATCACTCTCTGTATTGTATCATGCGGCTTATAATCAGGTGCGGCTTATATATGGACAAAGAAACAAAAAGTTGCTGAAACCCAGAAGTGTGGCTTATATTCAGTGCGGCTTATAATCGTGAAATTACTGTATTTTCAAGGGATTAGAAATACTAAAAGTCTTTGGAAGCTAGATATACAACATTTTAATATTTGGAAATAAAATTACATTGTTGGGGGGGTCTGAATTATGGGATGGATCAAAATAAATGTAACACCTGTTTAGACAAAATACTTCTGTGCACTTGATATGTGATTCAATAGTAAGCTTGACTTTATTTAAATTCATCATGAATCATAACATTATTTCTCAAAATGATTTATTGTTTTATTGTGTGTTGCTATGAAATCATCACACAATCAACAGAAGCGTATAAGGAATACTATTGTTAGCAACAGGAAAACATACAAAGTGGTCAGATGCAAGCAGGTAAATTATTTAAAATCATCACAAGTAATATTACATAGAAACCATTTAAAAATTGTATTTGGATTAAAATTAATGAGTGTGCATAAATAGCTGGTCAGCTGAAGCTAGTCAGCTGCCTCCTGGAACTGTGAAGTTTATTCAGGTGCAATTTACATTCCTGTTTCAAGAAAACAGCAGCTTCCTGCTTCACTCCTAGTGGGAGATTTTGTGTACTGCCAAATGAATGATGATAAAATCAGATTCCAAGAGTATGACTAGCTATTGCCATTTTTTTATTAGCATCATGTTATGTTTCCTATAGGTCCTTGATTGTTTTCTGCTTTTGAGTTAGCTACTGACCTGCCTTCTTTGTTTAAGAATTGGTGTCAATTCAAACACAGGTAAAAAAAAGAGAAGGAAGCTATTTCTTCCAGTACAAAAAGCCCTAAACAAGGTAGAAAAATATCTTACAGTAAAAACAGTACAAAAACCAGAGAGCACATAATTAAACTGAATTGGAATGAAATGCAATTGCAAATGTGTCTACTGAACTATTTTATGACATTTTCTGTAATCAGAATTCCTCTACTGACAGTTTGTAATTAGTTTCTACAGGTGCAATGTTTTTCAATTTTAATGGGGGTGACTGATGTAAAATGTACATATTCATGGAGGTACAACACCAAAACCATTGTAGGTTTCAGCACAGATAATTGTTTAGATCTCTAAATGTCTTCCTGAAATTCCTCTTAAAGTAGAACAATTATCTCTACCCTTCCTCGTTAACAAGAAATGACACCATTTCTGCTTTAGGACTTGTGAAGCTTCTCAGACTGATGCCTTTAGAGGAATCCATCAGCATATTTTTTATTTTTAAGTGCAGATCACAGCTCAAAATACTACTATCAGTCCAAGGAGTGATCATGCATTTCAGGGTAGCTGCTCTGTGCCATGCTGTTGTCACGGATCTGTCAGATTCCTATTTATTCACTTCTCAGTTCCTATCCTAATAATCATCTTCTCTAGTTTAACTAATAATTTCCCATTAAACATCAAATGTTTTCCGAGCTTCCAAGTAGATTATATCTAGATTAGAGCTGTTTCCCTTGTCTAGAAAAGCAATTATCTCCCCAAGATTAGTCTGGTACAATTTGTCTTTGTCAAACTGAGGCTGCATTTTATAACATTTTCACACTACCTCTGTGCCTTCATTCCTTCCTGTTGCAAAACATAGCCCAGACAGAGCCACAGTTGCAAGGATAGCCCTATTTTAGTGTCTTAAATATGTGCAACATTTAATACTTTTTTCACTATTTTGGTATTTTCTGGAACATGTTGGATTTTGCTCCTCTGCAACAGAGGACCTGCAACATTGTGACAGTATTCTTGTGATTCTGGGACAGCAGGAATCTGTCTCAGTTTTTGCACATGAAGCAGTGTGTTTTTCTCCATGTCAAATGGTCATTTGTGCCCCATATCATCCCTGTAGCTTCACTGAAGATTGAACTTCAGCACAGACCTTTCTTAATCCTTATCCCCTCTTCCTTAGACACTGTTTTCACTTCATCTGAATTCTCCTTTATTTACAGACTATCAGTATGTTTAATTAAAAAACAAAACAAAACAAAACAAAACAAAACAAAAACAACACGAAAACTGGATCACTTTGCTTTCAGAACATTCTTCCTTATCCTGAAAGTACTGAGTTTTAAATGATAATTTTCTTACCAGATTCATTTCCAATTCCTTTGGACTTTCCTTTTTTTATTATTATTATTCTCTTTCATATTTTATTTATTTATAAATTCATTCCTTTTTATTTTGCTTTGTTCCTTATGGTTTCTACAGTTTTGTCATTTCAGGGGTTTTGTTGATTGACATTTTTTAAGTATTAAGGTTCCTTATATAGCGAACTGTGAATGAAAAACATAGTTTCACATTCTGCTTAGCTTGACTTAAGAGATTATTTTATTGAAGTCTCCACTTCCAATCAGAAGCTTTAAAGACTGGTTTGTGGTTTTCTTTTTATTTAATTTAAAGTGTATTATCTCATGATTTTCCTTCCCAAAGTTATTTTCTACAGCTATGTTTTTATGCAACATGCTTGTTAGTTACCAAAGTCAGCAATAACAAAGTATGTTTCATTCTGGTATATAAATTTGTTGATTACTGAGTCTAAGACAATACAAACCCTAATTACATTTGAACATTTGTTTTACAGTGTATCTCTGGGAATTTCAATTTAGTCTTTGCAACAGAGTTTCTGGCAGAATTTCCAGATGTCTTTCTATATGCAAACATGAGCTTGTGATTCTATATAGGTCCCCATTATTTTTTTAACCTTTCCCCAGCAATACATGTAATATTTTCCATCTTTTTAAAAGATCATAGTGAGAATTCGTATACAATTCCTACTTACATCTTTAAGGCTATCACATTCTAAAATTATGGCATTGCTCTCACAGCCTTATTCTTCTATGTGACAAAACTTCCTGCTCTACAGAGCTTATATGAGTCTTCTGTTTTCTTTTTCTCTGCATTTCTGTTACTCTTTTTCTATCCAGCTTGATAGTCTGTATCATTATCTTAAGTTCGTCATGTCCACATTTTTTATTCTGGAATTTATATATTTCACTTTTTTGTAGAGATATCCATTAATTTATTCTAAAAGATTTAAATTTAACTATTTTAAAACTGCTTTAATTTCTAGTGATCATATTTAATTAACTCAATTAATTATTTAGGAAATGTTTGGTCAGGGCTTTTTTTTTGTTATCCTATTTAAAATTCTATCCAAAAAATGGTGAATGTTATATTGACTTGCTCCAAAATTCCCAATAAATTTTAGTCTCACAGTTTTCATATCACTAGTGTTGGCAGTACACAAAGAAAATTTATACTTACATAAAAAACAATCCAACAGTAGAATATTTTACAAATTTGTCTAAACTTTCCTTCTAGCAGAAGCTTTTGTTTATCTCTCTTGCTTTTTCTCAATTTCTATTTTTTCTCCTTTTTTTAACCTGTGGAATGTAAGTCAAGATTATATAGTTGAGTATTTTTCCTGCTCAGGAATAATTATAATCTATCGGTTCCAGTTGAACTGTATTATTGCCATTTATATGGCCTCAAAGTCTGCAGCATTTGGGATTTTCAAATATATATTACCCTTGCAGTGTATCTCTTCAGGAGAATAGACTGTCCAGCTAAGTCTGCTTCCTTTTCATCATCAAGTAAAATCTCTTTCCCTATGCAGTGCTAAATTTTAGATGTGAAAGAAACATAACTGTGTAAAATGTATGGCAATCTAGCCAGAGAAGAAAGAGGAGAAGGAATACCATGACTTGATGCACACCACCATGCATAGTGTACTGATAAAATAGATCATGAAGTTCTAGGTGAAGATATGGACAAGATGTGAAATATTGCTGCTTCAAATTGAGTCCATTCTTTGTAGAGAACAGAAATGTCTTTAAACTGGGGCAGACTTGTCCTAAGATTTGTGTAAGACTGTGTACAACCTGAAGAAATCTCCAGCTCTCCCCTTTCTGTTATTCAAATTTTTCTTCTCTAAAGCAAATAACCACATACATTAAGAATCAATCATGTTTAAATATTTAAAATAAAATACCTCAGACATTTCTTCTTCTAGGAAGATAAAGGAAGAAAACTGGATATATCTTAGTCACTTTGCTTGATGTTCTCTGGGTAATCAGTATAGAAAATCTACACGCTATAAAATTGACTTCTGAATTCTTCACAGTTATAAATTATGTTACTCCAATAACCTTGTCTGGCTAGAGAACAAATAGGAAAAGAACTGATATACTAAGAGTTTTCTTTGAAGTTGAAGTTTCGGCTATGTTTTTCTAAGACAAGTAAGGCTTTTCTTTTTTTTTTTTTACAAAAACTGTCATTGTATAGCTCCTGCTATATCCAAATATCTTCTGCAGTTACCTTCAGCTGCCACTGGATTAGTCCAAAAGTACTTCAGCAAAGCAGACCACTGTCTCAACTCAGGAAATGGGAAATTGGTGAACACATTGCTCATGGCTACCTATAAAAAGTTAGCAGAGGGTTACTCTGATCTCCAAGCTGACCCTGACTGAATTAATCAAATCATTCTTTCCATATTTTCCCCTGCTCCCCACCATCTTTGCTTCAACCATTGTTGTTTTAATTTCTGCTGTAAATGGGGGGATCCAGGCCACAGCAAACATCTGTACTGTACAGTGTTGTTTTGAGGTATACTTCTGAAAGAAAAAAGCATAACGTTATGTAATAATTGGGTTTTTTGAGTGTATAACCTTACGGATTGTGCAATTAAGATTGCTCGAAAAACCTTTACTCAAATATTACTAAATTTGGATATCCTCCATAACTAATTGCAATATGCCACCAGAAAAGTGTCCCATGCATTTATTAAGAATACAGATATCTTTGAATGGAAATACTGAATCATTTTATAGACAGCTAATACAGTTATGGAGCAGTTCAGGAATGCCGTGGTCCTTTCTAAGTTCCAATGATACAGTACATTTTTATTGTCACATATTGATTGTCCTGCCAGTTTTTCAAAGACTTTACTGGCTGACCTTGTCATCTTGCAAAGGTTTAGGTTCTCACCTAAGCCCCATTTTTACATCACATCAAGTACAATCTTTATTCCTTAAATTCCCGACACATTCCCCAATAAAAATCCTTCTTTTTATCCTCTTTTTACATAATAGAGTTGTAGTCTCCCAGTGCCTGATCCCTCTGACACTGTTTCTCATTGCAGCTATTCCCTGAAACTCCTCCTTTGCCACTTCATGGCTGAAGTAGGTGTTAATACTACTGAACTCAACTGACCTGGTTCACTTTATCTACTTGTGCCTCTGGCTTTAAAATATCACAGAGCTACATGTATAAGAAAAATGTTACATAGCCATAAGTTGAACCCCTCAACTCCTTGCCTAACTAATAGTCTTCGCACAAGATGTAAGAAATCTTTGCTGAGCTTGAATATTTTTTCCAAGCCTTATAATTTAAAGTGGCAATGAAAGCCAAATTTCAGTTTCCTTCCCACATTGTTATTCCCAGCTGCCAAATATCAGTCTGCAGTTTTAAATTATATTAACTATTTAAATAAATTATTTTCTTATCATCTTCCACCCTCCCTCCTCTTTGATTTTCTATCATGAGTGAGACAGCATATCTTTTGCCTCATTCTCAGAAATGACTGCATTGTTTTGGCAAAAAAGACATTCTAACACACATTTTAACAACCTCAGAGCAGACACTAAGGAACATTTAAGCCCAAATGTCTACCAATTGGCAAATTGAAAAGTACTAAAATCAGCATTTTATAATGAAAATTGTCAGGGAACAATAATGAGCATTGCCATCAGCCCGTTTTTGGCCTTCACTGGTTTCTTCAGCAACAGCTAAAAAGCATAAAGTCCCTGGTAGAAGCAGTCAGCTCAGACACTTTAACTCTCACAGGTGACATGTTGCTGGCCCAGCTGTGCTTTTTTGCTGTGTTTTGTGACCTTATATGTGAGAATCCAGCAGAGGTTCAGGCAGAATATTATCACTCCAAGTTGTTCTACCCTGGGGTAGCATCAAACCAAGTTCCAGCTAACAGGTCTATAACCAGAATCTTTCCAAAACTGTTTGCTTGCAACTTTCTATTAGCCCTTTGCCTTGTTCATAAAAAAGCAATTTATTCTTAACTTAGATGTGTACATAATATACTTAGCAACTGTTTTCCAGAGGCCCTCTTTACACTTAAAACTTCAGCCTGTCTCTGCACAAAATTAACTTTGTAAGATAGAGAGAGGGTTGGTTTGTCCTTAAGAAAATTTAGTAAATTGCCACATTGCCACTAATTAACGAATTATATAACAACAATTTCATACCAGTTTTCTATGTTAAAAAAATAGCATAAACTTCTGGAAAATGTTTGGTAGATAACTTAGCAAGTTGGCTCCAATCCTAAATATTAGATGTTTTCAACTGGACTGATCAAATTTAGGTGAACTGTGTGAAAAATTACTGATGAGACTAGGTCAACTGCAGTTGTAAAGCTAGGGAATCATACTACAAAATAATTTAACAGGAGAGTCATAAACGAAAGAAAGCATTTGCATCAGTAAAGGAATGAAATAAAAAGGAACTAAACACAAATACATAGATATGTTTATCGTCCCACCAGTAATGTAGAGTTTAAAACATAATGTATAAAATTTATTGCCAAACGGTTTAAAAGTAAGATTAGGTAGTACAAAGGAATTATTGTCCCTATAGTCTGTGGATCCTAGAATACTTCTTATAGCAAATGGCATGGTATGCATATGGACAGCATAGGAATTCTCCCATCTGGAAAAAAACTATTTTTATTCCCTGTAGTAGGCAATTAAATATCACATACTATACATAGACACATACATTATTTGCATTTGATCTGTTTGGAACATCTTCAACTTAATTTTTGGAGGATTCAACAAAAATAACAGTCCTGAAGCACCTTTGGGGCGAGAAGTTAGATGGAAAAATATGAATACTTTATCCTTGTACGTGAGGTTTTATTTCATCCAAAATTATTACAGCCAAAAGAAGTAATGATACTGCATTTTATACTGGGTTTTAGAACTGATATAGTACATGCAACTAAAAACTTTACTAACCCCGCTTTTTATAAAAGTGATTAAGAGTTGATTAAAACTATGTATTAGAGACCATAATTTTAAATTTACATTCACACTGTGCAAAATGGTGTAGAATAAAAGGAGTCATAAGAAGTTATATTACCCACTGAATATTGCACTCATTTCACCTCACATTACAAAGTAATTGGAAGAGATGAAGATGTGGTGTCCTTCCTCACTGGGACAAATTGATGGTGGTCTGAGACAGGGGAAATGCAACTATGTCCAAACACTTATCTCAGAGTAAGTGGATTCTTAGCAATAGGGAGGAGGCTCACAGTAAATATGGCAACTGTGACTCACTGGCTGCTTTGCCTTGTGAGGAGTAACAAAAGCTTTCCCACACTCTTGTGTTTACCCTAAGCATGTAAATTCATGTCTTGACTTGCATCACTTGCTCATGCGAAATTCCTACCAAAGTCAGTGGGAATTTTGTACATGCAGGGAGGGAATAGCTTACATTTTTAACTACACCAAGTTTTCTGATTAAATGTTTCAAACCTCCCTTCCCACTATTCCTAGATATGAACAACAAAATTTCCATAGTTGTATTACAGTAATTTCACTATTATAAACCGCACTGAATATAAGCTGCACTTCTGGGCTTCAGCAACTTTTTTTTTTTTTTGTCCATATATAAGCCGCACCTGAGTATAAGCCGCATGTTACAATACAGAGTGTGATAAAAGGTATCTGTTCTATCACCATCTGTTGAGGGTGGGGACAGTGATCCTTATCTCAATGGCAGATAATCTGCTAATGGGCCATCCACTGAAACCAGGTTGGGCATTATTCTTTATCTTTTCACACCCCATCCTTCCTCCAGAGAGTCATTGTCTGCTAACGGCCCATTGAGTCCCACTGTGGGACTGATAAAATTACTGCATCCCATTGAAAGTTGCTCCAGCCAGGGGGAAGAGCCCAACATTTCTTACCAAGATAAAAACAGAGGTTTTGGGACACTAAGGTAACCCCTTTCTCCACTGGACTCCAGAGGAAAGCCGGATTTCTCCACATCACCACTGGACCTCCAGAGGGAAACTGCACCTTCTACAGGAGCACTGCTCCAACTGAATCACATCTGTCACTGCAGGAGGATGCAGCCACCATTTAATGGGACTGTTACCAACACCCTGCCTGACAGGGTGTCAGGTTGGACTCTGACTTTGTCAGGGTTTGGAGTTTGTTTCTTTGTAGTACTGTATTTCTATTTTAATTTCCCGAGAAAAGAACTGTTATTCCTAATTCCCACATTTTTGCCTGAAAGCCCCTTGATTTCCAAATTATAATAATTTGGATGGAGGGGATTTACATTCTCCGTTTCAAAGAGAAGTTCCTGCCTTTCTCAGCAGACACCTGTCCTCCAAACTAATACAGCAACTTTTTGTTCTTTGTCCATATATAAGCCGCACCTGATTATAAGCCGCACTTTGGGTTCGGACCAAAATTTTAGTCAAAATGGTGCGGCTTATAATCGTGAAATTACTGTAAATTTCTTGTGATGAGGAATTGTTACCCTTTATATCACCTACACACTCTGTGTTCCTTTTCCCTGATCCCATCTACCAGTTGTATGTTTAAACTAATACAGAACAGACAGCATAGTTCAGGGCTGTCAGTTCTCAGGCTTTTCCTGTTGCACTATGCTGCTTTTACCATTTTATTTGGTTAACATAATGAACTTTTCATGTCTTCTCCCTTAAATGTGAAATATGTTCAAATAGACAGCATTTTCTTCCCATCCTCACTTCAACAGAAAAGTAAAATTTAGTAAATGAACTATCCCTTCCTCATTCCCTGAAATAAATTACTGGTACTAGAAAGTGTTTCATTTTATCTTTAATCAGACCAGAATAAGATGAAAGCATGTTGTCTTTTCTTTCT
Source organism: Catharus ustulatus (assembly GCF_009819885.2). Lineage (NCBI taxonomy): Eukaryota > Metazoa > Chordata > Aves > Passeriformes > Turdidae > Catharus > Catharus ustulatus. Next base: position 44,008,364 of record NC_046225.1, read on the forward strand.
TTAGACAGTGACTCAAAGAGCTTTCCAGAAAGTAGCAGTGGTGACAGTTGTGATAGAAACTGTACTTAGCAGAAGCTCACAGGGAACCCTAGTTAATTTCTGAAAGAAAATTCTGAGCTTAAATTTGGTCCCCTTGATTAAAAACAACCACTAAGGAGTGAAACACCTGCTGTATTATTCACATCCCTTTTGGCAATCGCAGTCATGGGACTCAATACTCCTAGGGAAATATTTGGTCTGAAGGTTGAAGCTTCTCCATGGCCAAGCAAGATGTGCATTCTATTACAAGTACAGTAATTTCACGACCATAAGGCGCACCGGACTATAAGGCGCACCCCCTGGGAGTTGGCAAAATTCACAACTTTGTAGATCAGATAAGGTGCACTGGACTATAAGGTGCACTTTTTTTTTGCAGCGAGGCTCCACCCCCAGCTCCCTCCCCACAGTTGCTGGACGAGGCCCCGCCTCAACCTGGCAGCCATGGGCCTGTACCTGGCAGGAGGGGTGCCGTGGGCCCCCAGACCCGCCTGTACCCGGTGGGGTCAGGGCATGCCAACCGCCCCTCCGTACCGCCTCTCTGGGGCCAGGCTGTGGCCACCGCCCCTCTGTGCCCCCTCCACGGGCCCGGGGCGTGCCTGTGTAGGGGCCGTGCCGCCTGCACGGGGCCAGGGGGTGCCTCTGGAGGGGCCGTGCTGCCTCCACAGGGCTGGGGGGTACCTGTGTAGGGACTGTGCCACCTCCACGGGGCCAGGGTGTGCCTCTGGAGGGGCAGCTCTGTCTGCATGAGGCCAGGGCATGCCTGTGTAGGGGCAGCTCTGCCTGCACGGGGCCGGGGCGTGCCTGCTGCCACCCTGCCCCGCCTCCACCTGGCAGCCGTGGCCCTGCCGGCTCCACCCGCGGCTCGCAACTCTCACTTCCGGGTAGGCAAATTTTTTGAACTTTGTCCACCAGATAAGGCGCACCGGACTATAAGGTGCATTTCCGGCTTCTGGGGAAAATTTTAGTCAAAAGGGTGCGCCTTATAGTCATGAAATTACTGTAAATGGAATCATTTTATGTGAAATGGGGTTGCTTGATTTTGGATGGATAGTCCACAGACCCCTTAGTAATTGTTGCAAATCTGTGCATTTACAGTCCCGAAGAGTTGAAAATGAAATGAGCTGCTAGTTTTGGCACAATGGTAGAATATATGCATACACAGAGCAATCTTATCATCAACAACTCCTTAAAAAAATCTTTTCTTTTATGATATTGAAGAACCTTATATGGTGTTTTTCCTGTGTTTTTTAACTGGGATGCAAAATGAAGATATCATACTTTTTTTCATTCAAGGCACGTTTTGTATTTGACCCATTATAAAAAATATGAGAAGTGGGACATTAATGGCAAGTAGGTCACGAAGACCAGTTTTACAGCCTAGGGAACTTTAACCTGAATGCACATAGGACAAATGAAAAACTTACGTGGAAAGAGTTTAAAGGTGTTTTGCTTATATCTTTCATTCTCTTCTAGATGCACATATTTTATACTGGTTTTACTACAAATGTATATGCATGATTCAACTCAAACATTATGCAGCCTTAGCTATTATTTCAATATTTTGAGTGAATTCTGCTAGTAGAATGTTCAGGCTCATCTGCATTACATCTATTTGATTTTTTCTGCACACCAACAGATGCATTTTGGAGCAGTTTATAAATGTTTCTAACTAAGTATTCGTAGTTATAAGTCCATGGTAAGTGGGTCTTCCTTTCCTTAGTACATCCTTATTTTTTTCTGCTCTCTGAGAAGATGGTTGATTAGATCCCATGGGTAAATGCTTTTGGAGACTGGTTTATTTGTTGCAAATCCATGTGGTGCCAGACACTGAAAGTAATTGGAAACTTTACTTGCTAATAGTGTACTTACTACAAAAAAAAACCTCACAGAGTTTCAGAAGGCTGAACATGAATCTCTTATCTCTGTGTTCCATTCCACTTTTTCCAGTCTCCTTATAAATATGTGAATGATACAACATCACCTATTGGTCTGTTGAAGTAGAGAGTCTTAATTTCCAGATTAGCCAGTCTCAGTGTTTTACTATCTCTTGTATTGCACTGTAGAAGGCTGAAGTGTGAAAGATTTTTTAACCACACCAAGCAACCTACAGGTGTGTAAGAAAAGAATATTCCTCATGAAGAATTCTATGGCTGGAGATGCACTGCCATGATAAGAGTTGTGTGTGGGTAAGGAGGACCCTTGCTGCTGTACAACAGAGATAGAAATGCTCCACACAAGACAAAAATCAGGCAGGAGCTCATGTGAAAAGAAAGACCCAAACTGACCCATGTTAGTTCACAACCAGAGTTGGTCAAAATTTTCTTGTCTTCTTTTTAATGGTTTGCTTCAACTATAAGTCAGTTATATAACTTAGCATTTTGAATAGATGTTTTCGGTGACTGTGCAACCAGATACAAGTAACAAAACAACATCTAGATGCCTAAATCTCTAAGCACATCACAAGGCTTGAAGTCATGCAGAATACTATGGGAATAACTGGTAATATTTCAGTTTGTCAGCTTGTTCTAGGCTAGGAGAAGGTATTGTATTAAAAAGAAGGCATTGTATTAAAAGACCTATAATTACTTAAAATCTGAAGGGAAGAGTAAATATCATGTAGAACACTAATAAAGTTTAGGGGGAAATTAGACAAAAATAGAATTTAGAAAGTCACGTTTAATTGATTGTTCATTTGTTATGTATGAAGTGTACTCAGTGACTAATGAAATTTTTACTATCTCAGATGGACAGCACTAGCAGAAGAATTAATGAAATCACACACATCTTCAGCAAAGTGCTAGTAGTTATAGCTTGAAATTTTACTTGTCTAGAGGTCTAATTGATTTTAAAAATAAGAAATAAGAAAACAAACCCTGTATTACATGTTATGCTCTAGTGAAATGTGTACATAAAGTATTACCTTAACTGCCTGGTATGTGCAGTTCAGCCAAATTCTTCATTAATTACCCTTGTAGTGAACAGGAAGCCAACATCATTATTGCAACAACTAGAGAGATTGTAGGATTTTTTCCACTAGCTCTTACAGCAATGAATACTGTCTGCAATGTTAGACTGACTTCATGATTTCAATGTAAGAATAGCACACTAAACAGTCACAAATGCAATAATTACAAAATTTAAAATAATTTAATTACAGTTAGTATATTGCCAAATTATTATATATGCATGTCAAAGCCTATATATAAGCACTTTTATAATCACTATCACAATATCTTTAAGTTTTAGCACAATTCTGAATAAGATTTTGGAGAACTTCTTAAAAACTACTTAGATACACATATATTGAAGCAAAATGTCAGTGTTTACTAGACTAAATGAATTAACATTCTGAAATAAAGATCCATAAAGTGAGTTTACCACTGAGACTCTAATAATCTCTCTTATCAAGGTTGTGCAAAGCTTAATAATGAAATCAGAATCCGATTATATTTGCTGGGACTTGTGATCCTTTAGACTTTCCCAACCTTTCCTTCAGCATGACCAAGGATGAAAATTATATAAGCCTTTTAACATTACTCCCTCTTTTTGCTTTCCTCCAAATACCTTTTTCTGTCACCCAATCCCTTTATTACAAAAAGAAGGAAAAAGTCAGCAGATCAGTCCAACATTTGTAGATGTTTTCGCATGGGGGGTTTGGAGAGGCCTTTAAGACCATTCCACTGGGCATTTTTTAGCTCTCGTTAAGGACATTCCTTCCATGCCCTGCAGGGCTCAAGCTGTGCTTAGGATGAAACAAGTCTCAGCCTTGCCCTCAGCATTTGAGTAACAGTCCAATCCAGCTCACAGATACCTACATTCTGTCCTCAGAGTCCATAATTTTTCTTGCTTGGGTAGGTTTTAATCTGAACTATTCACTTATTCCTGTACAAAATAAGGGTCTATTACGTGAATTCAAACCAGGGAAGATAGACATACAATCCAGAAAAAGCCCAGTTGTTTTACTGTAAGTTATGTTTGGGTGCAATAATTACATGAGAATAACTTAACCTTCTAATTAATTTTTTATACTTCTGAATTCAGAAAAGTGAATTACTGTTAAAGTTCTCCTTCAGTGCAATGGATAACAACTTGTAGAAACAGTTCAATCCATATTTAAATGATTTATTGGTTTTAAAAATGGATGACAGATGTGGAAATGAATGATATGTTTATCATGATGAATTCCTGTGTTGGAACAAAGTTAGCTTTCATCAGTTACTTTGTACTATTTTATTACACCGTTGATCTGAAATCTGATTGTTGTACCTTGACATCAAATGAGGTTCAAAATATGTTTTCAATATTACCTATCTATAAATTCGACCACATTGGCCTTATTTTGGTTGTGGTAAGACCATCTTGGAGCTGAAATTAAATAAAATCATGCTGTTTTCTCATTTTATTTCTATTTCCTCCAGCAATCTGGAGCAATGATAGATGGTCACTTCAGGACGTTTTGTGTCCTGTACTGTAAGTAATGTTTTCTAATGATTGAATTTGAAGTTTGTTTTACAATATTTTATTTGGAACACTAAATTCTCTTTTTATTACTTCTATTTTTTTTCCTCTGAAAAAAACCTAAACCAGCAAAGAATTTGGCCTGTTTCATGTTCCTATTGAATAGACAAAATCACCCATTAAGTTCAAGACCACGTACTTTACTTTTCATGGTGGTGTAAGACAAAAGAGAGATTAGTTTCCAGAACACATAAAATTTGTACTCAGAATATTTAAAAAAACATATTAGACAAATGAGAAGATCCATGAGAGTTTACCTAAAGAATTTCAGAGAAACTTATCTGAATAAGCCTGACACCAGCTAGTTTTCAGACTGTCAGCTCCTATTCACTCTGTCTTGGCTCAGTTACTTGAACACAATCATGTGCAGACATCTTGCTTGCCAACTAGTCCGGTGTTATGAATTTAGAACTCTGAACTTGATAGAACATTTCATGTAGACAAACTGATAGACCATAACGTGAAACCTCTGGCTGTGATTCAGGTTTTGTGTCTCAGTTACTTCTGACATAAAATGGAGATGCTGTCAGTTTATAAAGCCTAGGGAGGTGTATTAAGAAGAGCTTGTGAATTCACTACCCTTAGTGGTATCAGAGTCTTGAATAATAGAAGCAACAATATAATATGAGTAGCTCATTAAGTTTAGTATGCCTTTGCTTTATTTTATTGAGGTGCAAATAGTCTTATATTCAGAAGCAGCTGACACATTTAAAATAAAGATCGGATCCACTACCAGAAAGGTTCAATACCACCTGATACAAAATCAGGTTTGTTGGGCTGAGATATGACATCTCACATCCTTACAACTCGCTTTCACAAACTCTTCTTCACTTGTAAGCTCAGCTTCTCTGATATTCATTAAAAAAAGGGTCCGTCTTTCCTGTCTAATGAATTCCAGTTTCACTCATGGAGCATCCCTACTCATGTTGAGTTCACTGTGACTATTTTGCTACCAAATGTAGTATGTTATTTGGTATTTTCTAACTACAATGGATCTCAAGCTTGTCCCCAGTAACCAAATTTGAATTCCTTTATCCCAGAAGTCAAGAAAACCTTATGTGTCCATGGTTTGGCAGGAATTAATTTAATGAGAGCAAGTGATCTAAGATGGAGAATTGAGCTAAGACAGGAGAGTGCCTCTAGGTGGACCCAGAAAAGTCAGATAGTTTGGAGATACTAGGAGAGGGACTGGGAGAACTCAGTGAGACCTTCAAGCTTGATGGGGGGAAAAGAAATGCCAGGGTTTGAAAACTGAGACAGAGGCAGTGGGAGATCTGTATTTTGAGAGAATGAAAGTATACCTTACATCCCCCTTGCTGGTCTGATCTCCAGGTAGAGGTCCCCTTTCCTGAAGGCCTTCCAAGCACTATGCAACTGGATGTCATATGGGGAATCAGACTGTTCTTGGGAAAGATAAAAGGAATAGCAGTAATTTCTACTGCAAAAATAAAACAAGGCCCTAAAGAAACCCTTAGGCCACACATTCTTTCTACCTCCCTACTATCTCCCCACTACTCGAACTATCTGTTTTCAAATTACCTAGTCTATAAAATCTCCTTGTATCACAAAAATGAGGGAGTGGGAGTACAGGGTAGCTCCCCCATGGGATGTTGTTCTAAGTAAACACCTATTTTTGCTAAGTCTAAGGACAGCACCATTGCCAGGTGCTGAAGCTGCAACCCTGTTCACGACTACAGTAATTTCACGAATACAAGCCGCACCATTTTGACTAAAATTTTGCTCCCACACCAGAAATGCGGCTTATACTCAGGAGCGGCTAATATATGAATAATTTTCTGACATTTACAACCCCAGAAGTGCCAGCCAGGGTGCCGAGCCGAGCAGTTGCCAGTAAAAGTTGGCATTTCGTGATTGTTACAAATTGTTACTCTGTTGCGCTGTGGGTGGAGCCTGGCTCCCTGCAGGCAGTGCGGGGGGTGGGGAGAGAGGCGGGAGAGCTCTCTCCTTCCCTCCTCTGCCGCAGCCCGGGGGAGAGACGGGGGGGGCCCTGTGCCGCCATTGCCATGGCTCAGGGAGGAGGCGGGGGTCTCCGTCCCCACCCGCCTCCGCGGGAGTGGGGGGGGCTCAGACCCTGCCTGCCACCGCAGGGCAGCGCCGGGCCAGGGTAAGTGAGCCCAGAGGTGGCGGCCGGTCCCGAGCGGCCCCGTCGAGCGGCAGGGCCGAGCTGGGCCACCTGGCCCCGCTGGCAGCCCCGAGTGGGCCGAGCCTGCACAGCCCGAGTCGAGCCAGTAAACCCCGCCCTGCCGCGGTTCTGTTACTATTTGGCAACTTTGTTGCACACGGATCCTCGCTGCGGACGACAGAGCGGCTTATACTCAGGTGCAGCTTATTTATGGACAAAAAACTAAATATTTACCAACACCCAGAGATGCAGTTTATACTCAGCGCGGCTTGTATTCGTGAAATTACTGTATTTAGAAACACTGAGAAGATTGCACAAGAAATTACAAATGCAGTCAAGGGCTCAAACAATTACACTCTTCAAAGTGTTTCTCCTAGGTCAGTGAACAAGTTGATATTTTTAAGGGAAAACTTCAGTGTGATGGTCCCCTGTTTTCATAATTTAAATCAGTAGTTTTTCTCTGTGTAATTTAAAACAAAGTCTAAGGACTGTAGAAAAAAAATCTTAGGAGAGATAGGAAAAATCATAGAAAGCTTTTTTTTTTTTTTTAATATAGTTTAAATGTAACCTACTTCCTTCTAATGCCACAAAAAATGTAGATAAAGATAGTTCTTTTAAAATTGTAATGCTGCACAAATACACTTAGCTTCAATTTTGACCTTTCATGCCTCAGGTGTGCCCTACTTTCAAGAATTCAAAACTAGTTCCAGGAAAATTAAAATTAGATAAATAATTTTGGACCAGTCTTATTTCCTAGAATTTTATTAAAGTCACAGAAGTATTTGCAAATCATGTTTGATTCATGTCAGTAATTTACACCATGCTTAGTTCTTCTGTTGTTGGTGTTTTGCTTTCTTAGCTGTCACTCTTAAATGGCCAACTAGCTTTTTTTTTCTTCTGTGACTTGTGTGCTTAAATGAGTTCTCGATAACAGGGCAGGTAAATATTCTCTGGACCAGTATGATGCTCCCAGTATGATGTTCTTTGGGATTCTACTTTTAGTCTGCATAAAAAAACCATTTTTGGGTGGCATTGTTGTCCCACTATAGATAGTTGGTAAGAGGAAATCACAGTAAAAATCTTCTGGGTAAAACCAGGAAATTTTCCCCAGCCTTATTATAGGAAGATAATATCCTATCCTATACATTTTAATACCTAGAAAATAGTTTATTTTTCCTTTAATGAAGCAGGTAGATTTGTCTTACCACTGGAAATACTGTAGTATATTTACTCCCAGAACTTTATTCCTACAAGTGGATAATTAATTTCCCTGATGGTTTAGTGGCTAGCTCATCTCTAAAGTAACTAGTGAATGGCTGGGGATTTTTATGTTTCTGGAAAGAACAACAACAGCATACAAATTTTTTATTTTTTTCTTGCTATTCTTCATTGTTTTCATAGCAGGTACTTCCCCAGGTAAACCGTGTTTTGTAATTCAAGGTTCTCTGGAAAGCAACAAGGGAATTATTCATGGAGGAAAGGATTTGCTGAATTTGAACACATCCTGTGAGTTCATAAAAGATGTCCTAAAATCTGTGACATTTGGAAAAGAGTGAGCATTAAAGAGCTTTGGTTTCCAGACCTTTTTGAAACTTTTATGCTTAGCTGACATTCCCCCTCTGCAATTGTTAAAAAGAAGACCTGAATTTTAATTATTTAAAACAAGTAGACTATGAAAATAACAATGCCTAGCACAAAAAAACCCCCATGTGAATATCTGTTGATACAACCTCAAGAATTCCACTCTATGATTTTCCTTAAGGTTAGGTATTGATTTGTGATTCAAATTCTTAAATGGTGTACATTGGTAACTAAAATACAAATCTACTCCATATTCTACTTCACTAGGCATTTTTTTTTTGAGGAGGCTTGGGTTTTGCTTTTAGCCTTGGGACCGTTTAAGCTGCTCTCAATCCCACATGATGCTATCTTATTTTAACAGCAACTTTACTGATATCTAGGGCTGATTTGCAAATGAAGGCTAAAGGTATATATATAGGACTGTAAATCTCTCTTTTTCTTCTTTCCTTTTAGTACTGTAGAATTGGATGGTTAGCAGCATCAATCCTTTAGTGACAGTTGGAAGAGAAAATCAGGCTGATACAAATTTCTGAATCTGTCTTGTCATTTATGATGGCTGATGAGCCATAGCTGATACCCATTGCCTTCATGATATTTTCTGATTCTTTTCCTCATTCAAAGAGCTTGTACACTGTTTTCTCATCGAGAACAAGATGTGTACAAATCCACAGGAGATTACCATTATATGCATGCCAGTTTCTTAATGAAAGGGAACTAGTTGTTCTGTCCCTTAAGTATTCATATTTTCTCTTCTTTATCAAAGTTGTTTTGTGCCTTAAAGTAAAAGTCACAGCTTCTGTAGCATAATATCAAACTATGTTCTTTAGAGAGAGAAAGTGTTGGAGACAAGTTGAGTTTTGCCCTGAAACAATTTTCTTGTGATAAGGAAACAAAAGTTTTGAAGCAAAATTTGTGTTCTCAGGGTCCTCTCTGATGACTGCTTGTATAGTTAATTTGGGTGTTTTCCTGATGATATTTACCATTAAAAAATATACACCCCAGGTAGCATACCTGCATTCATATTTTTTTTAGATTTCTCAGAGCCTTCATTGAAGGCCACAAATCTATTTTCTGTAGGAAAAAAAAAATATAGTCAATAAAATTCCTTCTTCTTGCTTCAGGACAGCATATACTGACAAAAGATTAGTCGTTTATATAAAGAGTATAATATTCTAACTCAACTTTAAAACACTGTTAGTTTTAGTTTATTCTATAAGGACATTTATAGACATGAGAGTAGTAAGTATGAATAGAATGTGATGGAAGTGAGAATGATGAGACTGGTTTGTTTTTACCTATAAACACTTCTGGGTTTTAATCTGCTGTTTATGTCGAAAGATACAGATCAGTCTTTACTCATTTCAAAATCTAGTCTGCAATCTCCTGATTTGGTAAAAAAAAGTTTCAAAGAACTAATTTAATTAAACTTAATTATTTTTCCTCAAATACATTATTTAAATCTAGAAAAAATGTATTTAAAATACTACCAGTCCCTGTCCTTACATCTCTTTATAAAGCTCTTTGATTAAAATATCGGTACTTTTTTACAATTTTACTGGTATTAAGAGGAGAAGAGTTCTCATATCTACTAAATCTACATGTAGTAAATATGTTGTATGGTGAAAGTATTTGCAGAGAAAAGTAATTTTCCTTATGAGATTGCATAAGATTATTAGAAATGGTGTAAAAAAATTTTCACAACTATAAAAATCAAACTGAGAGAAACTTTAATAGTGACTAGCCATTTTAAAAGAGTATTTTCAAGTAATGGTGATAGACATTTTGTAAGTCCTAATGGTGACAAAAAACAAATTCCTTGCTACACACATGCACAGTCAGTGTAAGTCAGACTCTGATTCCTTGATTTCATTGCAGAGAGTGTTTTTTTGATAGGGAGGAAAATTATGCCACTGTGTTAAAAAAAAAAAGTTTTAATATCTGAATGAAAATAAAGCATTAATAGATGCAGCTGCTGATCCATGGCTGAAATAGCATACAATCTGCATGCAGGAAAAATTCAGATACATGAAATATTAATGATGGTTCTAAGATGACTACACCTTTTCAAACAATGCCTAATTTGTGGTTGTCCTGTCAAAACCTTTCTATTTTCCACATAATTGCCTACTTCCGAATTAAAATAAATATGCTCTATTTAAAATGCATGAAACCTGGGGATAGCAGTCTACAAATTTACTCCAGATGCATACTAACTGCTAGAATAAACATTTCAGAATATGGTTTTACATAATACTCTTATCTGTTTCATTTGGCTGTCCTCATAAACTCACTGCTCTCCAAGCATAAACAGGTTGTTAAGTATATTTAAGGATTTTAGAATGAACACCAGAGCTGTTGTTATCATTAAAATGAAGTGCTGATATTGGAGTCAGGCCACACGGAAGTGTTTACAGAGCACTGAACTAGAATTTAAATTTTTTCTTCTCTTAGGCACTGTAGCATGGATGGTTCTGATATATCAGCTTGAAATTCATGGTTTGAAGATTGACTACCAGATGCATATATAACAATCTAAACATGCAGAAATCCATTTCTATATAACAATACAAATTTGAACTCGTTAGTATGAATTCTCTGGGTACAGGGTGTATTTTGCTTCTAGTTGGAAGCTGAATGCTAGCTCTCGTGCAAGGTAACATGGATACAATTCTCCTGTCTTGTCAATAATATTCTGCTTACTGCATGCATCCTGTATTTTCTTCAAATGTACCAGATCACAAGACTGAGATAACCTCTGAAACTTTTGATGGCAGAAAGGGGTGATGAGGCAGTGCAGAGAACAAGGAACAGGAAATAGTGAGTTGATTGTTAGTGTTGATCATATTTTTCTTTCAAATAGGAAGCTTCAGCTTCATTTCACAAGTAGTATCCAAAGCTGTCATGTTGACTCTTCAATATTATACCTAATGAAGCTTAGTCAAATATTTTCTACAAATGGTAAGTTTGAGTGAAGAAAAGCTTAACATGATATAGGATTTAAAGATCATTTTCTAGTTTAAAAATATCACACATGTGAACGTATGTATCTGGATTTATGATTGATGGTACTTCATCCTTTCTATTCCACTTTCTTAACAGAGTTCTTTGTAAACAAGAGATTTTTCAGGTCAGATGATTCATATTTTTAAGGACCCAATTAGTGTATATAATATATAATTATACATGCAACATTGTAATAGGAAATAGAATAAAATATGTAAAAAATAAAAAACTGCAGATCATCAAGAAAAGAAAAAGCACATCAGTAATACTAACTGTGCAATGAGTTGTGTTTGTTGTCTCAAGTCTCAGGACTCACCTACATAATATTCTTCAAGGTGAGAAAACAATCCTGGCTGTTTTTCAGTATTTCATCATCATTATATCTTGTATTTCCTACTGCTACTGGGCTAGTCCTCCACAGTTGTTCTTTGATGGATGTTTTCTATTTTTCTACTTCTTCAAGGTTCAAATTCCTCTTTTTTTTTTTTTTTTACAGGAGTCCATAAAATAACATGATGCACATGGTAGTAGTGCAGATATGAAGCTGCAACTCTTCTAAAGGAAAAACTGAAAGGAGCGAAAAAATGAGAGGAAAAAAAAAAGAAGGAAAGAAAAGCAAATAAATCTAAACAAAGAAATCCCACAAAGAAATAGCACAATGTAACTCAAAGATTCAGCAGAAGTCAGCAAGGGTGATAATCTTAGGACAGAGTTGCAGGGTAGAGGGAGATGTTCTCCATTGCCAATTTATGGTCTAATGTGGAGCTGAATGTGTCGACAGAAGAGAAGAAGGGAAAATGGAAAGGAAAGGCAGAATGGAAGAGAGAAGGAAGGGAAGAAAATCCTGAACGGGGTCACAAATTGGAAGGGATCGTTGTAGGTCATCTAGTTCCACCTCACTGCTCAAACAGAGTCCCCTAAGTACTCAGGATTGCATCTTGGGATATTTTTTAATATCTCTGGAGAAGGAGACTCCACCACCTCTCCAGGCAATCTGTTTCCATGCTCCGTCATCCTCTCCCTCGTGTTCCGGTGCTGCAGTTTATGTCTGTTGGCTTTTGCCCTATTGTTTGTCACCACCACCAAGAGTCTGGCACCATCCTCTTGGCAACCTCCTTTTAAATACTTAGAGGAATTGATAAGATCCCCCTCAACCTTCTTGAGGCTAAACAGACCCAACTCCCTAGGCCTTTCCTCGTATGAGAGATGCCCCAGTTCCTTAATCATCTTCACAGTTCTCCTCTGGACCCTCTTCAGGAGTTCCACACCTCTTGTCCTGAGGAGCCCAGAAGTGGACACAGCACTCCTGATGTGCCTCATCAGGGCTGAGCAGAGGGGCAGGATCATCTCCCTCAACCTGCTGGCAGTGCTCTTCCTAAAGTCCCCCAGGATCCCATTGGTGTTCTTGGCCACTAGGACACTCTGCTGGCTCACGGACAACTTGTCCACCAGGACCCTGAGGTCCTTCTCCGCCGAGCTGCTTTCCAGCAGGTCAGCCCCCAACCTGTGCTGGTGCAGGGGGTTATTCCTCCCCAGGTGCAGGACCCTGCTTTTGCCTTTGTTGAATTTCAGATGGTTCTTCTTTGCCCATCTCTCCAGTCTGCTGAGGCCCTTTTGAAGGGCTGCACAGAACTCTGGGGTATCAGCTGCTCCTCCCAGCTTTGTGGCATCAATGAGTGTGCTGAGGGGACATCTGCCCCTTCCGCCAAGCCACTGATGAGTGAATGAAACAGTACTGTGCCCAGTATTGAACCAAAAAAGTGGGAAAAGGAAAAATAAAAAAGGGGGATCGCGGATTAAAAACAAGACTTTATTTTTAATTCTGAACTGGCATGTAACCTTGACTACTCCCATGCATCACTTTAATATTGCCCAGGATTATACATAATTCAGATATCAATGTTGTTTTAGCAAACAGTGAAATGACAACTACACCAGCTATCTTATGTTATAGGAACGTGATATCGTGATATATTTTATTAGTGTCTGTGAATCTGTTAGATTTGGGGCATGATGTTTTTAAAAAAGTATTGTCTTTATAGGTGTAATTGATAGCCTATATTTGTGATGGTATTTTCCCTAGGAAAAATTCTTTTGTATAAAATCCTTCCCTCTGGAGACCAATTAGGCATACTAGCATAGTTCAATGCTTTGCATTTTTACTGAAATTATGAGCTTTTACATTGCAACACATCCTAGTAAAATGTATACAAACATGAAATTTAAAATAATATATTTAATTTGAATTAATTTAATAAATTTTTTTTTGTAGTTGCTTGTCTACTTTTGGCTTCCTGACCTTCAGGTATTTCTCATCTACCATGAACCAAATCTCTCACAAAGAAACTAAATGGAAATGAAACGGTCAACAAATAAGAAAATTGCTTTTATTTTCCTGCTTTCTTTGGCACACCGATGTGACAGCAGAACATAGAACTGCAGTTTAAAGGTTAATTTCCTTAAGCAAGTCTCTGTACTTATCACAACATCCAGACATCTATTTCAATTACTGAAAAAATAGTCTTTACAGCAGATGAATGCACACAGTATATTTTTTTAAATATGAGTTATCCTTTTAATGAATATGAGTTAAAATATGAGTTATCTTTTTAATGAAAGTTCTCTCCTTACTGGCTGATGAAATGTTTCCTGTTTGTATGCTACAGACTTGCTATACACAAAAAGGTACAGAGTAAATAAAGAAATTTACCTGGGCCTATGGCAGAGAATTAGAACTTCCTTGCAAATCTCAACTGAACTATAAATCTTACAAAGTGATTACATTTTATGATAGTTGATTTGAGTGATAGTTTTGACATTTTAAGAGAGCAACCAACAAAGGAAAGAGAACACTAGGAAGAGGCAGAAGTACAGGCACTAATATGGAAAAATATATGTAATATTTGCACACCTTGTACATTTGGAAAGTTTCTGAAAATATTTTTACAAATGTTATGATTGTATTGGTCTTCTATACTGTTCCTTAATCTAACCAAATGAAGCTCAAAATTCTGAGGAATCAAGGGATATTTCTAGTACTTCTTGCTAAAAGTTAATATGAAAATGCTTCCCTTTTTATTAAAATCCATCTTCTCAGTTCTAAAACTGAAAATCTTTAAAACTCCTGTTTATGCAAACTTTGCAATGTGTTACTTTTAAAGCTGAAGAATCTATTGTCCCATTTACAACAATAATCCTTATTAACTGATAAAGGTTGAAAGGTAGAGTCAGGGAACTTTTCAGAATGTTGCATCCTTATCTGAAGCAAATGGTGTAAATAATTTTAATGTCTGGTAAACAGTAAACGATGGCAAATATTTTCATTGCCATGGTATAAATCTTTTTGCACAAATTGAACTTTAAATTGCAGAAATTCTGGATAATGACCAGCTCTATCTTTGTGTCTTGTTTGAGAGTACAAAGACAATCAGAGGAAAAAAATATTGCCTCACAATATTCTATAATTCTTGAATTCTTATTAAATGTAAAATGGCTATTGGCCATTTTTAAGACAATTTGCTAAAAGCAGAAAAGGATGTCTAAATAACATCAATAATGTTTAGCAACTGCTAATAACATCCTAGTGAAATGGTTGTAGAGATCCTTTTGGGACAAATATGCATAATTCTCTGACTTTTAAGTTGTTAGTAATATCACCAACAATGACAATGTAAAACTCTCTCAATATCAGATGCTATGTCTTTTCTGGGATGTGGGCAGCAACCACAAGGAGCTCAACCGAGACTAACAACTTCTTTAGCATAGGTCACTGAACAATTGTGAAATTCTCCGAAGTTCCAGTAACTATTGACAGCAGAAGATGCAGAGCAGTGAGTTAGAGGTGAGAGATTTCATAAACCATTTCCATTCCACTAAGCTATCCAGTCTCATCCTCTGCTCTTTTTCATTATATTTGACATTTTTTAGATTTGATCTTGGTTCCAGACTAGTAGCTTGTAACTGTGGGCTGAGCAGATGAGACTTTTCTCAGCTGCAGAACATATTGAAAGGGAAAAATATGAAAGGTATGTGGAAAATACAGGCCATGCAGAGTTTAATACAGTTAGTTGCTAAGCACAGGCATTTTCAGGAAAGAGTTCAGTTTTTAATGTTACTCCCAATAGCCAAACCAACTTAGTGACAGGGAACTGCTGCTTCAATAACTGTGATTCCTCTGTGAAACAGTGTATGACCTTGGCACCACGAATTGTCACTGAGTTGTAGTCAAAATTCCTGAATTTACTCCTGTGTGGGGAAGGAGCGATTAGAGCTCACATTATTTGCAGAATGAGCCTTGTTTCTTCAGATGAACTCATTCGCCTGGGAGTTCTTCATGTTTGGAAATTTTCAACATAAACTCAAGTGGAAGGATACATAGGTAAGTATAAATAAAGACCAGGATATGTCTTCAAGAAGCATAATATTAGTAAACAAAGAAAAACATACAACTTTTGTTATTTTTATTTCATCTTTTAAAACAATATGTATACACTTGTATAAATTGCTTTAAGATGTGAACCTTGACTACAAAAAAATTTGATTTTTAAGAGATTCAGAATGATCTGGTAAGTGATAAGCTAAGGCTATGTTTCTTTACATTTAAACGCAAAGCCTAGATAGTAATCCCCGCTTGTCAATTCTAGGGAAATGCAAATGAGGCAGTCTTCTTCGTACTGTTAGACAATGTTCATGTGCATGTGGTTTTACAGATTGATAACTTATTTCTGAATGTATATACCTGCTCATTAATACACATGTGCAAAACAAAAATGTGGATTAGAGAAATATATAAACAGGTAGGTAGTATGCGTTGTATTTGTGTGTATCTTTATTACTAGTATACTGTAGTTAGACATAATTCACACTCTATAACTGTGCATATATATTTTTTACAGGAAAGCAACAGCAAATGAAGGAGCCATAGGTATGTGTGTGCATATTTAACTTTTAGAAAGACTTCAAAACCACAAATATTGCAATATGATTTTATACTACTTGAGTATTCTTGAATAATTCAAATTAACCCATAATGCAAAATAGGCTTTAAAATACAACTATTCCAGGTATTGTTATTTAGATACTGATTATTAGGTAACTGCATTGAATTCATCTGGTGTAGATGAAAAACACATTTGCTCTATTATAGTGTGCCTGGTATGGAAACAGAATGGATTCGAAATACACATACTGTATTGCAATAAACATTTTCTTCCCATCCTATGAAATAAGAACCTAGCAAAAGCCAACAATTAATACTAGTCTCAGCCTTGTCTGGTGTCTACATAATGGTTTAAGGTGCTATATAGGCAGAAAATTTCTACTTTTGTACAGAGGCTGATTGACATTTGAACATTTAGTTTTCTGCAGTGCTGAATATTGCAGGCGTCTTATGTAGGGAAGAGAACAAAATTTTTAAAACCTTTCTTCATTAAAATTTTCACTTAGTGACATCAGTATTGTATTTCTGTGTCAGAGGATAGGCATACAGCCATATAGGCAAGGGCAGTCCATAACATAAGCTCTACTTTACTTTTCTTGGTTTTTTTTTTTTTCTTTGTATCAGAGATATCCTTAACCAAAAGCAGAATAAATTTCCTTCTTTGATCTGCCTTACTACAGACCCCATGTCTGATGATTGTAAGTGGTAAGATATCCCAATCCTTTGCTGTCTTTTGGATGTGGGACAAAGGGTCAAAATACACCTGGCCTGGACCTGGGCTCTCTGCTCATGCCCTGGAACTGGCAGAGGGACATGCAGGCGATGGAGCTGCCACTGCTTGGTACCAAACTAGACTTCGCCCTGTAGTGGTAAATGGCTCACTTAAATCTCTACTTTGGAGAAAATACTGGAAACAATATAAAAAAAAAAGAAGCTTCTGGTGTTTGTTTTTAAGATGTGGTATTATAGCAAAGTTTTCTCCAGCTGACATTTCACTGTAGCTCCGATGGAGAATGTAAATGTTAAAGTATGTATATTTTCCATGGATCACCAGGCTGATTCAAAAACAAAGTCAATAAACTTGCCTGCAACAGAAATATTTATTGGGTTTTTTTCCCTTTATTACTTCGGCACTGCTATGAAAGGCAGAATATGCATCCAGTATTGTGACCTAGCACACAACCAATGCAATCTCAGGTTTCCTCTAGGATAAAATCTATCAAAATGTGACATTGTATTAAAAGACAGTTTCCTCACCATTACAGAAGAAAATATTCTAAATTTATTCTTAATCTACAACTGAAATGTCTCTGGATTATATTTCTAAACACTTTCAAGGTTCCCTTTTCCTACCTGTTTCACCTAAATTTTATTTTTGACCCAGAAGGAAAATATCACAGAAGAACAAAATGGAAATTATTGCTGTGCAATGAGAGAAAAACTTTCACCTGAGAAAAATATCCCAATAATTAATCAAATAGCCCCTGCCTAAATTAGTTAATAAATTATCTGCCACACTAGTTTATAAACTGAGAAAGCTGCTGAACTGTTCCAGGATTTGCAGCTCTTGCTTTCTATTTCAAATCAATCCAAAATTAATCAACATCAAATGTATTCTAGGATAATCAAAATAACCGTGTGTGAAATTCGTAATATTTTTTTTCCTGAGGTGATAAAATTCCATTTGAGATCCATCTAATCTCTAACCTTTGAATTTCACTGGTTATTTTTCAGTCATGTGTATATGAAGACTAACCAAGAGAATGCTTTATGAGCTATGGTTAATAATATAATAACAATATAATATTTTATGATAGTGTTTGAAAAGGTTATCTGTCATCTAATGCTTTTCTTACAGAAATATAAAATTTAATTGGTTCTCAAGTGTACCTTGTAAATTGATGGGTGAAAAAGTCTTGTCTTTTGACAAGGAGAAAAGGTGGTAAAAGACTAAAAGACTTATTTTTGTGTTTAAACTGATAATACATGCATTTTAAAATGGATCTTATATGAACCATCATCATCATAATTTCACAAATTTTTTCCTCTAAAATGTGTATTCTTCTGAGATTTGGAGTGATTTAGGTTGACTTCACAATTACTTAAGGAGAAATTATTTTTTTCTTCTCTACATGTACCATGCTGTGGACTCACTGCCCCTTCCAACAGAACAAGGCACATGTCCATGCTGAGACTTTTCTTTCCGAAGAATCAAGGCTGAGTTTGCCTCCATACAGCTGGGTTAGCTCATGATCCACCCGGTCCAAAAGTCTGCAGGTCCAGTTTGTTCTTTTCTGAGGAACCAAACAACTCACCAAAAACATAGCAGATGTTTCTGTAAAAGTAATTGATGAGTAAAATTCATCCCCTATGATGTCAACATAGCAAAAGTTCAGCAAATTTTACTGAATTGGGGTACAGCAGTAGGAAGTAGAAGTGTTTTATGTTTTCCTCTGGATATTTAATGGGTTGTAAGCTTTACTAGTTGTGCAATTCCCAAAAAAAGTTTTATTTCAATGAAAAACATGCCTGTGCTACTTTGTTCCCCCAAGTCCTAACCTAAAATTTAGATGAAAGTTTACTGGTCACCTTGGGAAAATGTGTTTTGTGAAAATGGAGTTTGTCACACGAGGGCCAATTTTACTAGAAAGCAGCACTTAGCATCACTGGTCATAAATAACTCAACACCTAGTTGTGCAAAAATCAGACAAAAAATACTTAATACTATAGCTTTTTGAAAGGAATTATAGATGCATAGTCCTTACAGACAGAGGAGTATAAACTGAGTGCAAAATTAGAATATTAGAAAGAATTCTTCAGGAATTACAGTAATTTCACGATTACAAGCCACACCATTTTGACTAAAATTTTGGTCCAAACCTGAAGAACGGTTTATAAGAAGGTGCGGCTAATACGTTGATGAGGTTCAGAAATTTACTAATCCGGAAGTACAAGCCCGCACGACCCTGAGCCAATCCGAACCGTCACAGACCTGGTGGGGGGGTGGCGGGGCCGATCCGAGCTCTCCTGGCCCCTGCAGGGGAAAAGCGGGGCACATCCAAGCCTGCACGGCCCCGATCCGAGCCAGTAAACCCTGTGATCCCGTGATTCTGTTACTAAATGGCAACTTTGTGAAAGTTGCACGCGGATCCTTGTTGCGAATGAAAATGCGGCTTACAATCTGGTGCGGCTTATTTATGGAGGAAAAATGAAATGTTGCTGACACCCCGGAAGTGCGGCTTATAATCCATGCGGCTTGTAATCGTGAAATTACTGTAGATGTCTGAAGTAGCATTCATCTTTATGCCAAGAGCCCTAGCAGATGCTAGAAATTGAGAGTGAAAAACCAACTGGTTTCTAAACAACATCATAAAGTGTTCTCATAGCAAGACAAATAAATTATTTGCTTGAAAATTTTAGTCTGAAATTGATTTCTGGATAAAAACCATGAAAAAGTAAGGACATTAAAGGGAATAAAAAATATGTGTACTAGTTTGTCAGGTTGTAAAGGCTGGAGGTTGCAACACATAGAAATAATAATGTTCCTGAGAACGGATCAGTCATTCACTGAGAATTTTGTTTTTCTACAGGTGTTTTCTAGTTTATAATTGTGTGAACCGTCAGAGAATGAATTCAGTAGATGAATCCTAAGGCAAGTGAAAAAAATATAATCCATATATATACACATATTGATCACAGAATCTGTTCAGTTTGCTCTGAATACCCTACTTTTTAACAGCCTTATTCATGGGCAATTATTCAAATAGTTTATAACTGGCAGTCTTAACCAAAGGCTCACCTTTAACCCATTAATCTTAGTGGTACCTAAGCTTAAAATTCCAAAGATAAAATTTCAATATCGAAACTGATTATTAAAATTCAGAGCACTTTAACAGGCAGCATGAAGGGGAGTGCAAAAAGAGAAACAAACCAGAAGTGAAAGCAGCAGGAAAATCATGAAGAATTCAGACTATATAAAGAATTGTGAGAGGAAAAATAATTTTTAAGAAGCGTATTCCAGTTTAGCGGAGGCATGTGGATTTAAATATCAGAAATCAGTGATTTTAATTGACCATAAGAGCATAATTATTCCCATTAAAAAAAAAAGAAAAAAGAAAAAAGAGTTAAAAGTATAATTTTGTAAGTCTGCTCATGATGTAAACTTTAGAAACCTGGGAAATCTCCACTATACATTCACTTTTCATGCAAAGATCAGCAGAAGCTCCATTGTTAGATGTCAGTGTTAAGATGAAATATTCTGCCTGGAGTTAAGAAGGCATAACATGTTTGTTTGAAAGGAAAGAATGGTGTAATTTTGCAAAAATGCAGGAAGTCTCAGAGTAGTAAGAGTTTCTTTCTTTTTTGTTTCAGGGTTTCTTTCCATTACCTCTAACTGGCTTCATACACATTTTAAAGAAGTCACTGAGATTAGTTAAATTCAATATACAGTTGCAAACTCCATATATTCATTTCAGGCTCAAAGGAAAGAAAACCTGACAATGGCAAGCACATGTACCCTGTTGGTTCCTGCAGGTATGTTTTTCTCTTTGAGTTCCATTTGTTCCTCCTTTTATATTTTAAACAAACTTCACCTTGGAATTGAAGCATAGTGTCCAACTGAAATATCAATAAATAAATAAAATAAATAAAAAATATAAAATAAATAAAATAAAATAACAGTGGAAGAGAAACAATTTTGTAGAAGCTGAAAGAAGAGGCTTCAGGGGTGGAGGGGTGGTCAGAGAGTTGTAGACTGGCTTGCCTTTAAATTTTTTCTTGCAGTTAGACAACTGCCATGAATAATTGAAGTCCTGACTGATAAAAACTTATGTAGGCATATAAGTTCTTGTATGTTTTCTAAAAGTTTTTCTTGTTTGGTTGTTTTTTTGCCGTCAGGAGCTCTAGTCAGTCTGAGTAATCATGGGTTGAAACCCTTACGATGAATCTTTGGAACTCCTAAATGCATTTCCTGTGAAATTTCACAGAAGGTTTCCCTATTCACATGTGTATTATATCCAAAAATGGGTGACCTTCATACACATTGTTACCTCCTGTTCCAAGGGAGGGGCAAAATTCTTCACAGGCAGAACTGATCCTCGTGAATTTGCAAAAGCCAACCTGATGTCTAGTAAGTTCCTTAAGCTACAGGAGGCTTGGGGAAAGGGTTTCTCTTTGCTCCAGAGTCATACTCTAGTCTTTCTATTTTCAGTCATTTATTTTTCAAAAAGATCTTTCAACAGCCCTAAAGCATCTGTGAACAGTAACCAGGGATAGGCAGAACCTGAAGGTACTATTCTTAGTAATATTTAAAGAACAGACCTAGGACAATTAAAGACCCCTCTCTTCTACTCTCAGTTTTTTTAAGTGATCACTAAACAGATACTCAGAGTCTAAGTAGCAGAGCATATCTGTCTGCCAAGTCATATCCTTCAGATAGTATCCAATGCTGACTTCAAAACCAAAGAGCAGATGGGTAGCTGCAGTGACTGCAATTACCACTGAAGCAATGCTGCAAAGAAAATTTTATGCAAATCTAACTCCTCCTCTGTATATACCTCAATTTATAGAGACCATAGCACTTTCCCATTTTGACACACTTGGAATTTGGAATTATAATTTGCAGTTTCAAAACCTAATTCACAGGGTGTTTTTCTTTTGTTCAACATCTTGCACAGAGTAATAAAAAATGATCATTATTTATTAATGGATCATACCAGCATTTCATATCCACTATAGGCGTTGGTTATGTTATGTGGCCAATTCACTAGTTTTTCCATATCCTGGGTCATTAAGTAACAGTGACATCCCTAGCATGTGTCAAGCCATTTTCTGTCTAAAGTCACATGGCAAATAACAAGAAATTTTTAGGATGACTTTCCAAAAAAAGTCAATATTAGACTTTTTGTCAAAACTGTATAAAGGAGATAAGTAGGTAATTATATAAAATTACAAAAACTTGGAAAGCAGGATAGATTTCATTATGCTATTACGTTTATATGAAATATGTATGACAAGATTAATATTCAACCTCGTTTACATATTTAAACTATTTGCTTAGTACTGTAAATTTAGAGGAACTTTCTTCTTCATTTTTACTTAACAACAGGAGATTCTGTCTTCCTTTGAATTGCAGGAACAGTTAAATGCTTGCATCTTCTCTCTTACCTCAAGGCAGCTGAAGTGATTTTGCAGCAGGACTTGAGTGGTAAGACAGGCAAATTGCATTTGTTCCAATTTCTTATTTCCACTTTAATAATTCAATCTATTTCCCACTCAAGGCCAGAATGGTGAAAAAACAATCATTCTTCTTTATTCATATTTAAGAATATTCTTCAACCCACTGATTAACAGTTTGAAAGAAACCTGGACACTCAATATTTACTTTGATCCTTTCCTCAGTATGTACAGGCAGGAGACACATGACACTGACAAATATTTTTTTTCCTGCAAAAGCTAGATAAATTCTTTTTGGCTTGAATTGCATTATTAAATAATTAAATAATAAATGCATTAACCAAATGCTATTTATAGGAAAAATTTTATAGAATTATTTGCATGCTCCTTTAATATAATCTTCATCAGAAAAAACATATATATTCTATATAATTATATATATTTTTAATTGAAATGGATAATTTCAAAATCACCACAGTCTGATTTGTTAAGATGCTAATGTGCAAAGATCAAAATAATTTTTTGTAGCTCCTCAGTTTTAAAAATTGTCATTGTTTTGAAATTAGTACAGAACAGCTATAACCACTATCAATCTTAGTGACAGATGGAAACTTAATTTTAAATAACTTCCATGATGTCTATTAAGACTATTTTTACATTTATTTCTACTGTGGGTTCTGTTTTGAAGATAGAACTGGAACAATGCTAATGTATTAGAGTGGTCTTGGACTGCATGAACTGGACTCTTTTTTTTATTAATGTAGTCAAGAATGTGTTTGTATTGTCAATTTGATGCATTCTGCTTGCAAATGGTCATTCAGACCATGAAACACAGCTAGAATTCATCTACAGTGGAAGGTGAGAGGAACACAGGTGATATGATGAAATGGGTACTCTGAGTCCTTGATTTAGAACCTCACCATCAATTGAACAATTCACTAAAGTAGATGCAGACAAATATCCCAGTAACAAAGGCTTTTTCACTTGTTTGTTTGGGTTTTTTTTGTTTGGGTTTTTTTTTTTTTTTGTTTTTTTTTTCTTTTCTTATATGGGCAAGTAGCAGCTAAATTGTTCCCACTGTCAGTCAGTTCATGTGAGAGTCTGAGAGCCCACTGTTAAACTGGCATAATGATGCTTGTAAGTCAGAAGTTAAATTGAATATTCAGCCTTGAACAGAGTATCACTCTTTCTCCATTGGGAGTAGAGTGTCATAAGAAGTTACCATGGAAGTATTTGATGAAGTTTTTTAATGGTTGAAACAAACTAGAGACTAAGTATTTCATATGCACTGTGGTTTTCCACTGAATTTGGACACAGGAAAAGCGCTCCATTTTACAGAAATTTCAGTTCTAAATTAATGAGTTGGACAAGATTCAACCTTCTTCTCTTACTGTTGCTAGTTTCTAGTTTTAGACTTAGTTACGTGCTTAGGAAATAAGGCTAAAGAAAAAAAAAATGAGATACAGTAATTTCACGAATACAAGCCGCACTGTTTTGACCAAAATTTTGCTCTCATACCGTGAAAGCGGCTAATATTCAGGTGCGTCCAATATGTGAATAATTTTCTGACATTTTCAACCCTGGGAGTGCAAACCAAGTCAGTGCAAACTGCAAAGTCGAGCTCCTGCCAGTAAAACCCTGCATTTACACGGTTGTTACAAATTGATACTCTGTTGCGTGGCAGGTGGAGCTGCTCTGTGCAGGCAACACAGGGGGTGGGAAAGGTGGGGCAACTCCCTTCTGCTGTCCCCACGGCTCAGGGGAGGCAGGGACAGCTCTCTCCGCTTGGCCCCACGGCTCGGAGGAGGCAGGGACAGCTCTTTTCTACTGGCCCCGTGGCTCGGGGGAGACAGGGACAGCTCTTGGCCCCACGGCTCGGAGGAGGCAGGGGCAGCTCTCTCCGCTTGGCCCCGCGACTCGGGGGAAGCAGGGACAGCTCTCTCCGCTTGGCCCCGTGGCTCGGGGGGCTCCCGTTCCCGCGTACCGCCGCCGCAGGAGCAGGCAGGCTCCATCCCCGGCTCCCATGGCCACTGCAGGTGCGGGCGGGCTCTGTGCCCCCCCTGCCGCCGTGGGGCAGCGCGGGGCCGGGGTGACCGAGCCCAGCAGTGGCGGCGGCCGGCCCCGAGCGACCCCACCGAGCGGCAGCACTGAGCTTGGCCACCCACCCCTGTCGGCAGCCCCGAGCCCTCGTGGCCCGAGCCGAGCCAGTAAACCCCGCCCTGCCGCAATTCTGTTACTAATTGGCAACTTTGTTGCACGTGGGTCCTCGCTGCAAAC
This sequence comes from Catharus ustulatus, assembly GCF_009819885.2. Taxonomy (NCBI): domain Eukaryota; kingdom Metazoa; phylum Chordata; class Aves; order Passeriformes; family Turdidae; genus Catharus; species Catharus ustulatus. The sequence goes on from NC_046225.1 coordinate 44,033,038, forward strand.
ACAGAGCGGCTTATACTCAGTGCGGCTTGTATTCGTGAATTTACTGTAGTTAAGTTTTGGTAGAGTATTCTACCTTCAGGTTAGAGAAGACACTATTTTATGATGGGACTGTTTCTAAATACTTTGATCAGGCACAAAATTTCCTTTTGAAGTATTTCTAACATTCTGTTCATTACTTAAATAATCAGATTTTTACAATTAATTTTAACACGTGTGTTTCAGAACAGCACCTGCATATAGTCAAATTTAGAAGCAATAACAGAAAATGGTACTATTTATTCTGCTTTCTGCTTGAAAATGCTGTCTGGTTCTTCAGACAAACTTGCAGAGATTTTGTTGATGATTAGCTATAAAAAAAAAGTACCAAAAAGATAAAGTTCTTTAAAATCACAGATTACCCCCATAAACCAAGTTCTCAAGTTTTCATAATTTATGATGAACATTTATCAAAGTACTGAATTTTTCCTTAGTTTTGGTTTCTTTTACATCTGCTTTTCATTTGATGGTGTCCATTGTAGACTCTTTCACAATTCAAGCTCTGGATTACAATTTCAACTGTGCACTTCAAAAGCATTTTTTTTCCCAGTACCACTTTCTGTTCTTATTACAAACATTATTATAAGGACTAGATTTTTTTCTGTAATTCTCTGTCCTTATTACTAATTCCTAAACTGTGAATAAGACATTAAATTTTTCATGTACAGTAATATCACTTGATGTACTGTGTTAACCTTTCAGATCCTCTCTATTTTAGTAGGCTGGGAATTTTACCCCTTTTTAAATTTTATCAGGGTGACAGAAGCAAAAGATAGCAGAGAAAACCAGTCAAAATTCCGGAAAACTGACAAGATTAAGATTCTTCCACACTCTGCAATGTAGGAAAATGTGATCCTTAATTTCAATGAAAAGATGCTCAGGAGGATAGAAATACTGTGATATTGGAGTAAAATAGATTGATAAATTACTTTTCCATTCCTTCTTAAAAGGATAGTTTAGCATCATGTGGTGGTTTCCTACACTTAATTGTGTCTTCAGTTTGCATTAGTGACAAAAGGTCTCTTTCTTTTTATAACTTTATGTTTTTTATAAGCCCTTTACTTAGTGCTATTATTTGTGAAAGATATTTGGCAAAATAAGTGGAATGAATGTATTTATATCGCCCTCTTTAGTGGCATGAAATTAATTCTGATCACTTGTGGGACTTTGAATGACAAGTTTAACTTGCTCTTGATCCTCAAAAAGATCATTAAAATAGTTAACTTTGTGCCTAAAGGAATGCAGCTAATTTAAAACTAAAGTCCAGTTAAGCTCTCATTTCCAGGAGCTCAATTCTCAGTGATACCTGGAAACAGAGATTAGACAGAGTAAAAGGGATAAAATAGGTATTTATTAAAAGGATACGCCTTGAGTAGTACAAGAGCCCAACTGGGGTTACACCCAGAATGGATAAACTGACTGCCAAATCTGGCTGTCATGTCTTCCAAGCTACGTTGTCTAGCTGCAATATTTATATTTTAGAAATGTGAAAAAATGTCTAACAAACTAATAGCCAAAGTAATTAAATGGAAAAGCAGTTATTTTTAATTCTGGGATCTGTGTAAATACCAGTCATGAGGTTTATATTTTTACAGGTTTTTGTAATTTTCTCCTAAGTTGAGAGTAATTAATCAGATTTCTGCTTTAACAACATAAAGTAATATCTTACAAGATGAGTTCTGTATTTGTTTTAAAATTATGCCTGCCACAGAAGGAAGATATGTGATGTGTATTTAAATACTCATGAGACTGCTAGTCATCTTTTGAAAAACAGACAAAATTTTTATTTATTAGTAACATTGTAAGTCATGTGATTTCTTTTGAGAGACTTGAATTTACTGCTCTATTTTTGCCTTTGTCAAACTCAAGTCCTCTTAAGGATTATGTCTTTCTCAAAGAATTAATATTTAGAGAGCTGAAAGTTTTATCTTTCCTGGGGCAAAGAGCAAGTTGCAATATCACTGGGATCTTGAAGTCTAGTTGCTGCTTGAAAGAAAAGTTGCTTTACAAATGTCTTCTTGAAATAGGTGTGTATATGTAATAAACTAATGCTCTGTTCAGTTTCATTCACTTCGGATCTTTTAGTATCACATTTTAATTATTCTATACATCAGTGCCTTTCATAAGACATTTGATGAAGGGTGAAAGTATCCTAGAGCCAGGGAACAACTTATACTAAAAACAACAAAAAACTCAATCAGGCTTTATTTTTATGGTGAAGCTAATTAGAAAGTATGCAATTATGGTTTTTATGAATATTTAGGAATCCAAATATGTAATTGTAATGTAATATCCAACACCACTCTTAAATCTTCCAATAGCACCCTATCCATTTCACTCTAAGGGGTTTGGGTTTTTTATAAAGTATATCATAAATCACCAACCTATCTGTTGAAAGTCCCTGTCTTATGGACTTATAAGGAAAAACACAAGAAACTGTACAAACTGTACTGTGAATTGGAGAAAGCTATGGAAGGCTATTTAAGAACAACAGAATGAGCCTCTGATGAAAGAGAACACAACAAATTTAGTTTTCTATGGGTAGTATATCTAAGGCAAGTCACCTGGCGTCCCTCCTGTGCAACTCTATCACAGAATTTGACATGTTATCAAGATATTCATCCTAGCATAATAAAAAAACCTATTCCTTAGGACCCCGAATAATGGTATTATTTTAGTCAAGTTCCTAGCTATAAAAATGAGGTGGGGGAAAAATTCTGTTGCCTCCATGTCTGACTGATCCTGGCAATGTGATTTCCTACATTTCTTTCTGCTAGTGGGAACTGTCTCACTTATTTTACATTTTTGGCTTTCACAATTATGGTCCAATTTTACAAGGAAAATTAGCTTCCCTAAGGTAAGTATTCTCTTGTTACACAAGAGGTGAGATCCAGACACTGTTAATTCCTGGCAGAGTCCTGTACTTTCCTGTGTTTTTTTAATTTGGTGAAAGCTGGTTGAATGCTATTTTATATTTTGGGCCAGAAATGACATAAAAAGTTTTAGAAGAGGAAATGTATTTCCTTCCAATCAGAACTGTATTGTTCCACTAAACCTAAGATCCAGCCACATAGTTATACGCACTGAGAGTTTTATAATACAATTTATAAATGTTTCAAGGGTAATTTGAAACTAACTATAATTTAGACAGAGTCTTGTGTCTTAAAAGGAGTAAAGGTAGGTTAATTTCTCTTTTCTCTAGACTTAAACACTAATTAACAGCTCCAGCCTTTAACGTTTTCTGTAAATTACTCAAGGATGCTATATTTACTTTCTGTTTATTGAGCATGTAAAGAGTGTACATTCATTCATAACAATTCTGCCAATTCAGATTTAAATATGTCTCAAGCTGCTTGGATAAATATGACTGCAATATGTCTTAGTCAAAATAGTTCTTAATTTGTTGTTCACATTTGTTACTATTTTATTCGTGTTCAGTCTTCTGCTCCAGTCACCTCAATAGCTTCATCTTTGCAGTTATTACAATGTATAGTCTTCCTTATACATATAAAAACACAGGTAATATTTTATATAGAGAGTGTGATTTTATCTTGAATTACAGTAATTTCACGATTACAAGCCGCACAGACTATAAGCCGCATCTCCGAGTGTTGGCAAACATTTCGTTCTTTGTCCATAAATAAGCCGCACCTGATTATACGCCGCTCTGTCGTTCACAGCGAGGACTCGCGTGCAACAAAGTTACCAAATAGTAACAGAACCGCGGCAGGGCAAGGTTTACTGGCTCCACTCGGGCTGTGCAGGCTCGGCCCGCTCGGGGCTGCCAGCGGGGCCAGGTGGCCCAGCTCGGCCCTGCCACTCGACGGGGCCGCTCGGGACCGGCCGCCACCTCTGGGCTCACTTACCCTGGCCCGGCGCTGCCCCATTGTGGCAGGCGGGGACAGGGCCTGCCGGCACCTGCGGCGGTGGCAGAGGGCAGGGAAGGAGCCTGCTTGCTCCTGCCACAGCAGGCGGGGACAGGAGCCCCCCGCTTACCCCACGGGCCGCGGGGATGTCAGCACAGAGCCCCCCGCCTCTCCCCTGCCTGAAGGAGGGAGCTCCCCTGCCTCCCTCCCCCACCCCGCTCTGCCGGCACTGAGCTGGCCCCACCCGCCACGCAACAGAGTAACCAATTTGTAACAATCGCAAAATCCTGGGTTTTACTGGCAGGTGCTCGGTTCAGCACCCTGGCTGGCACTTCCGGGGTTGTAAATGTCAGAAAATTATTCACATATTAGCCGCTCCTGAGTGTAAGCCACATTTCCGGGGTGGGATCAAAATTTTAGTCAAAATGGTGTGGCTTGTATTCGTGAAATTACTGTACTTAACTGATATACATCTGAATTCTGTATTGGTTTAAATTGGGATTATAAGGATTAAGTTTATTAAAATCACAGTTATAATGCATATCCATGTAATTAATGGATACACTTCAGTCTCAAAGAACCTCTCCATTAGAGACAATAGTAGATGATTTGATCATCCTTTTTTCTACCTTTATTTAAAGGTAAAATTCTTATTCTCATTTTTTCATATTTTTATCCTTTTCCTAGCTTTTTTCCATCTTTTTTTTTTTTTTTTTTATTTATTTATTGCTACATTTTGTCACTTTTTGTATCTTTCTTTTCCTACTTACAATATTTTGTACCTCATCTCTTCCCAAGCTTTACTTATTTACCCATGTCTACTCCAATGTAACCTTTTCCTTTTTGGTTTTCATTTACTTCTATCCATATTTCTGCCTTCAGCCCCTTGATTCCTTCACCTCTACTCCCTAGTTATTTTTGAGCTGGCTGGCCGTCATTCAAACTTCATGGAACACCTGTTCAGATGGTACATGGGGCAGAAAGAACACACTTTGAAAAGCCACCTGGCCCAGAACACCACAGGGTAGAGTCCATAGGTCAATCTGTTCTCTTTGGATATCATCTCAGGTTTGGAAAATGCCAGCTTGGATTCTGAATGATAGTGAGGATCAGCAAAAGTAGACCATAAACTTTCTATCATCCCTATTGTATTGCTTTAGTTTTTTATCAATCAACTGTATATGCTATCTACAGGTTTTCAAGCAATGAAGGTTTTAAATGAAGAAGTGGAAATACAAGGGCTTTAATAGAGAACAAGAGTTTTGAAGTTAGAAATCTTCAGAGTAAGCATCACACCAAGTCAAAAGGAGCTCATTCTGCCATACTAATGGAACTTTTAAAAGCATCCTAAAGCTGAATAAAAATAGGCATGTGAACCTATTTTAAAAACTTCAGAATCTCTTGTTTTCAGTGTTAGTGAGGGTATTGCACAAGGACAATGATGGTTTCCCACATAGACAAAATGTCCGTGACTAATTTAAATAAGACTAAGCATCCTAAAAATGAAGCTCAAAAAACCATATTTGGACTAACTAATATTGCTAGTTATCTCCTAGATCTGTTAAGACTTTTCTGGAGCATGAACATAGAAAAAGGTAGACTTAGGTCTGGAATTTTGGACAGTAAACAGCTCCCCTGATACTACCTGTTGATTAAAGTTTTCTAACATATTTTGTTAATTCTCACATACATTTAGGACAAAAGGGAAAACATCAGTGGCAAGTCTAATTAAAGACAAATTGAAGAAAAAAGTAATTTCATCTTTTAAACTGTATTTTCTGCATTGCTAATGAAATATAACAAATGCGAACTTTTACATTAATTGAACTGTTAATACAACAATTTGACTTCCTTTACAAGACTTTTCATTAAACCTGAATTCCCTTTCTTGTGTCTTTTGACTTCACAACAGATTGCAGTTTTCTTTCTCCCACCAGCTGCATTAATGAAGAAAGTCCAGTTGCCAAATCAGAACAACTATTTGATCCTACAATGGAGGAAACACTAACAAAAACGACAACCTTATGCTACTGTCAGAATGCGTATTTGATAACATTTGTGACCTTGTATTTGCTTTTCTTTCTGTGTTTATTTTATCTTTATTCCTATAACCATCTGTGATCTTTACATAGAATATAAATCAAATAGGGAGTATTTGTGCAGTAAAGAACACAACAAGGACACTAAAATTACAGCAGCTGTCAGATGCTCCTTCGGTTCAAAAAATAACAATATGAGTAAATTCTGTTTATATGGGTCTTTGGATGCTTTACAGTTTTTACTGCAAAGGAGACTTTATTGTGTTACCCCAATCTGTGTTGAACTCAACAGCCAACAAGACAAAAGAAAAATAAGATGACAAAATTATTCATTATTACATGTTGACATCCACTAAATCTATCAAATTTCTTTATTCTGGTAAAGCTAAAGAAGTTTTTCTATTTCAGAAAGTCTTTGGCAAAGAAAATTTACATAGCTGCAACTAGTATTTGAAACATATGAACCCACCATCGTCCAAATCCTTCACTTCACTCCTATTCATC